>NC_083587.1:22697999-22865499 GCF_027579695.1 Neoarius graeffei
ACATAATGTCCGCACAAAAATGTGGATTCTTTTCCTCCAACAGGTTTTATTCCTTTTACACCGCAGCAAATTACCAACACAAGGGCATGGCATACTTTTTATCCATTTATAGTTACATTTACATTACAGTCATTTAACAGACGCTGCTATCCAGAGCGATGTACAACACACCCAGAGCAGCCTGGGGAGCAGTTGGGGGTTAGGTGCCTTCCTCAAGGGCACGTCAGTCGTTCTTGCTGGTCCAGGGAATCAAACCGGTGACCTTTTGGTCCCAAAGCTGCTTCTCTAAACATTAAGCCATGGCTTCCCACCATTTAATGCTGTGGGACAATGATGGCAAGAAAGAGAATATGATCTTTGTGTGCCAGAAATAAAAATCCTCGCTGGGATGAGAATGCTGCTAGAATTTGTCATTCTGTGTCACAGAGCAGCTGCTGCACCTCCGGCATTTGTGAAGAGGCTGAAGTGTCGTCCTCTGGGCGTCGAACACGTGACACTGTTCCACGGCGTGAATACAGACACGGCAAGCATGTCTGCGTGTCAATACCATCGAGCCCAAACATAACATAGGTTGAGTAAAATCAAGCCATGTATGACCATCACGTGACAGTGAAGTGGAACAAAAGCAGCAAGTGCGGACATGTCATGAGACAGAAAATGATATTCTACTCATCTAACTGACAGCAACAGCACAGGGCTTTTGAAGACGCACGTTCGCGTCCTGGTTGGGATGAGAAATATATAACATTCATCATGTATGTAAAGCCATACCAAATATCACTGATAAGACATAAATAAGTGGGGCTGATTTTCCTTTTTTATAACACTTTTGTGTTCTAATGTTAAACACTTAGCAATCAAACACATTTGAATGTCCTGTAAGTCTGCGAGTCTCTTTACACGGCTGCAAAGAGACCGAATATCTGCAGCAGTGCTACGCTATGCCTTCATATCATGTTGATTCATATGCAAAGAATATCATCAGCGCCGGCATCATGCACTATAACAAGGTCTTCCTGTAGCTGAGAAAAAAGTGCTACCTTTCAGAGTACAAACATCTGCCATCATACACACAGCAAAGCAGAATCTCAGTGACGTCTTAGTTCCTTCTACATGTTCATTACATAGGCTATAACATACAAATACATACAAAAGTGCAAAAGTCTTAGGCACATGCAGTGAAAAACAACCATAAAGGGGTGGGTTTCCAAAAGCATCGTAGCACAAAGATCATCGTTAAATGGTAGAGTGAGCATCACAATGAACACTCTCTCTCCTAGTTAAGATGCTCTTAACGTTAAGAGGCTTTTGGGAAACCTACCCAAGATCAGTAAGCAGTAATGCATGAAAAAAGTCAATATTTGGTGTCAGACGACCCTTTGCTTTAAAAAAAAAAAATAGTCTCAGGTCCAGTGAGTGCAGTTTTATGCGGAAATGAGCTGGAGGTTTTACTGAGCATCTTACAGAACCAGCTATAGTTCTTCTGGACACTCTGACTGTCACACTTGCTTCTTCATTTTGCACCAAAACCCAGTAGCCTTTATTATGTTTTCTTTTTTAATCTGAAAAGTGTACTCTTATGTAATACTCGCAGGTTACCCGGGCGTTGCTCGGGTTTTGCAAAATTCTGGGTTGCCCCTAGTCTGGTTAACACCAGACCACATCACAAGTGAAATATGGTCTGGAATCCGCCTATTGAATTTCTCGTAGGGGAGGTGTGGTTTACGATTGTCAACGGCCGTTTATTGGACATTGCGAATGTCTATCATTTGGCGTATACGTAGCCCATGGCCAATCATGGCAGTTGTACCCGGTGACGTAGTTAGAGTGACGAAGAAGACGAAGAAAGACTGTAACACCAAACACTGTTCTTTTTTTAAAACAAACTTTCGCTCTAAACTATTCAGAACAGTGTCTAAAGCTTGATCGAAAGTTTGGTTCGTATCGCTCGCCGCAATGTTAAATGTGATCCGTAAACAGTCCCAAATAAACTACAAGCTTCCGTTTGTCGAGTAGTACGCATCACCGTCTTTCCACCCCTCCCCACTCTCTGATTGGCTCCCTAACTCAGGCGAGCCTTTAGACCATAGTTTCCATGCTGTCTTTTCAGATCGGAATGATTGTGCAAAGCAGCATGGGATTTCCCAGGCTAGGTTGCCCCCAGACTTCCATGTCAAATTTAGTGAAGATCGTCAAGAAATGGTGATGTTAACCAAAGACAAACAAAAATCCAAACATCCACCACCCACCGGGGACCCCCTGGAGCCCAAATATGGAATTTCTGAGTTCTGCCAAGTTGTGGCTATCTCCTGTACCTACATGCCAAGTTTAGTGAAGATCTGTTGAGAGTTTGTGTTGATAAATGTAACGTGAAAGGCACTGAGGGAGGGGATGGGTGGATGTTGTGCCCCCCAGAGACCTCCCTGGGGCCTGTACATGAATTTTGTTTATATCTGCAAAATTCCGGGTCATCCCCGGACCTACTTGCCAAATTTGGTGAAAATCAATCGAGAAATGGCGACGTTAGCTCAGGACAAACAAACAAACTTTGCCGCTCATTATATAATGCTGCTCAGATGCAACCTTTTTTCTTCTGTAACATTTAATTTTGTGCTGGAAAACGAGCATTTGGACTCTAAAATGTTTTTTGTACTGACTCGATAGTGTAGAAGTCATAAAATAGAAATCTATAGCAAAGTTTGTATGAAAAAAAATATAGGGTGCCTAAGACTTTTGTACAGTACTGTATGTTAAACAGTTTACTGGGAATGGTATCACTTGGATGTCTGAAAGGTTGACCAAAAATACTTTACGCCCAAAACTGCCTTTCGACTTCTACCTAAAAACCTCTGCTGTAATCATTAAGACCCTGATGCTCATCCTGAACACTCTTTCAACTCAACACAACATAGTACTGTTGAACGTTAAAGAATACAGCTGTAATGGTTTATAATCTCACTATACGGTCTCACAGAAGAGAACAGGTTCCATTTCCACACCGGTTCTTTCTCGAGATTTCTTCCTCATGTCCTCTCAGGGAGTTTTTCCTTGCTGCTGTTGCAAGGATATTGGCTTCTCGAAAGCTGCTTTGTAACAATATCTATTGCTAAAAGTGCTACATAAACCAGCGATATAAAACAAAAACCAGAACCAAGCTCTCATGGTCACATCATCATTAATAATGAGCACAAACAGATTCAGGGCCCAGAGTGATAACGACGTGAGATGGATTGGTTGAGTAGTGTATGGGGAGTGTGTTCCAGACTATAGGGCGCTCTGAGACCTGACTTGCTCCTTCGATGCCCAAAGGAGGCTGGTACAAAATCTGCCTGGCTGTTCCCATGGCAACGGCCAGGTGAAGCACCAGCCTGGGGAACACACAAGAGGAGCATGTGCATCTCCACATACACATGCACACACATCCCCTACTCAAAGCAGGTGTCAGTCACTCAGATCTCACACTATGCAAAAATCTGAACAGAGCAGCATGCAGCCCCCTGTAGGCATAACACGAGTGTGTGCACGCACAAGACATGCAGTGTAACCACCACAGCAGCACTCTACCCTGATAAATGTACAATCAGTGCCTGTGTGAGAGGGATTATGGAGAAAAAAAAAGGGCAGGCTGATTCGGGAAGGAAACAGAGAGGCGTCACAGAGACTACAGTCATGTAAAAGAGAGAGAGAGAGAGAGAGAGGAGTCTACAGATCATTAGGTGGTAATCTCGAGGGATCTCAGGATTTGATTCTTCATGCACCTTACTATTTGATTTCTGTGACCTAGTAGTCTTTATTTCCTTATTTCCATTAGTGCTGTCAGAACAAATGTTGCTCCTCGTTATACAATCAAAATGCTCATAACATTCACGCATTCGAAGGCAAAATGTCACATGTTAAAGCTTTTACAATCCCATTTTATATTTAAATCTACTGTAACTTCCTGGTTAGATGACCCTTGTGTTCCTTGAGTGAGCGAGTGAAAGAGTCGTTACAGTCAATAAAGAAAATTCAGGAGTGACAGAGATTTAGTTGCTAAACAGGCAAAGCATACACTGTATTTATCCTCTAGCTAGTCAACGATGGTTGGTTGTTTCATCCTTGTTGTGGAATTTGTATCTTTATCCAGCTGCCAAGTAGCACACTGACAGACTACAACCCGTTCACTTTATCCAGAATTGATCTGTTAGCTCGTTAGCAGCTCGTATCAGGTGACTTGTTCATTCTGTTGGTTATATGCTGTTTATGATCCTGCACAACAGGCAGTACCACTGTGGCATTAGCTGATGCTAAAAGAGGTAAACGATAAGCTCTTGTTGAAAGCAGTCACGTTAATACAGTATGGACAATAAAGTTGTTATTCTCATAACACTCCTGCAATACCAGAGGCAGCAGATTATTTATATCCTCAGACTCCTGAATAACTGGACCATATCCCAAACTGCATACCACTAGAAGCACCAGTAAACAGCATGCCAATACACCACTGGTGTCTCGACAATACAGGCAAACTACACAGTCTTGAATTCTTGTTGATTGTGTATCCTTGCCACACTTACTTACTTAAGCCCTTTGCTCCTCTTGGGTGCATAGGCCGTTGACGAACAACCTCCATTTCACTCTGTTGGTGGCTTTCTGTTCAAGCTCTCCCCACTTCAGCCCTCTCTCAGACATTTCTGCCTCTATGCTTCTTCTCCAGCTGTTCCTGGGGCGACCTCGTTTCCTTTTCCCTTGGGGTTTCCACTTCAGGGCTTGACGGGTGATGTCTGTGGCAGGTTTTCTGAGGGTGTGACCAATCCAACTCCATTTTCTTCTCTGTATTTGTACATCTATGGGGTCTTGATTTGTTCTTTTCCATAGATCCACGTTGCTCACTTTGTCTTTCCATCAGATGTTTAGTATCCTTCTGAGGCAGGAGTTGATGAATGTTTGTAGCCTGTGTGTTGTGTGTTTTGTTGTTCTCCATGTTTCAGACCCATACAGCATCACCTGTTTCACGTTGGAGTTGAAGATGCGTATCTTAGTGTTTGTGGAGATGTTCTTTGAGCTCCAGATGTTTCTGAGCATGTTGAATACCACTCTTGCTTTGTTAATTCTGCTTCTCGTGTCCACATCCGTCCCTCCCGTGGTGTCTACAACACTGCCTAGGTAGGTAAAGGATTCTACCTCTGCTAGGGCAGCGTTGTACAAGGTCACAGGATTGTTGGTCTTGGAGTGGATCTTGATCACTTGTGTTTTTGTTGTATTGGGAGTAAGGCCAAGTTCATATCATCCAGTGCTACGCACCCACCAATGACGCAGATGACGAGGCCAAGGAGAGGTTCTATGACAGCTTAAACCACCTTCTCAATGACATTGGAACTAGGGACCTCATTATTCTAATGGGGGATTTTAATGCAAAGATTGGAGCCCAAAATGAGGGATACGAGTCTGTGATGGGTAAACATGGAGTGGGGACCATGAACAAAAATGGCGAGATGTTTGCTGAAACCTGTGTGAACAATAACCTCGTATCCTTGCCACAGCCCTGCCAATAACCTTTGGAATAGGGGGAATTTGGAAAGAGCAGTAGGCAGAATCAGACCCAAAGCGTAAGCAGAGCAGTGGCGGTGTTAACTTATCAGGATTATACATAGGGCACGAGAACACTGGTCATGTTTCGCCCTAAAATAAAGAATAATTAGGTTAACTTATTATCACACAGTGTAACTACCTGTGTATATAGTCAAATGTACATAGTTAGGTGTGTAGTTACATTAAAGGCATTTAGCAGATGCTCTTATCCAGAGCCATGTACAACATACCCAGAGCAGCCTGGGGAGCAGTTGGGGGTTAGGTGCCTTGCTCAAGAGCACTTCAGCCATTCCTGCTGGTCAAGGGAATCAAACCAGCAACCCTTTAGTCCCAAAGCTGCTTCTCTAACCATTAAGCCATGGCTTAGATATTTACATAATATAGTGTGCTCACTAACTTCGCCACACAAACCTAGTTAGCAAATAGAACAAAGTGGTCTAAGTGGCACGGTGGTGTAGTGGTTAGCACTGTTGCCTCACAGCAACAGGGTCCTGGGTTCGAGCCCAGTGGCCTACAAGGGCCTTTCTGTGTGGAGTTTGCATGTTGTCCGCGTGGGTTTCCTCCGGGTGCTCCGGTTTCCCCCACAGTCCAAAGACATGCAGGTTAGGTCAACTGGTGACTCTAAATTGACCGTGAGTGTGAATGTGAGTGTGAATGGTTGTCTGTGTCTATGTGTCAGCCCTGTGATGACCTGGCGACTTGTCCAGGGTGTACCCTGCCTCTCATCCATAGTCAGCTGGGATAGGCTTTAGCTTGCCTGCGACCCTGCACAGGATAAGCAGTTATGGATGGATGAATGGATGGATGGACAAAGTGGTCTATTTAAGACTGTAACATTTCGATTAAAATTATAACATTGATCTAAAATTGTAAAATATAATGTATACATTGACGTCAACTACTTTGATACAAACAACTATTAATCTGGGTATAGAGGTATCTATTACCTACATCCAGTACATAATCTAATCTAAAACACACACACAAGCTACTAGGATGACATATCCAACCAGAAATTAGTTTTGGCACCCTCACAATCGCCCCCTGGACAGGAGCACCACTTGCCCGTGCCTTGCTATGACTGACACACACACATAAAGGCCTGTATGTGGAATCACTCACTACCCGTATGATATCCCATATTATTCTATCCACATTCACTGGATATGAACAATCGCGCACTCTGATTGGCTACTCTACTACTAGGCTATTAGCTCATATACCGTGAGTAGAGAAAAACAAAATGTCAGCACGTGCTGCTGAACCAAGGATGAAATGAAAACTCTACTTGAAAACAAAACCTCAAAAAAGACAAAAAAGCAACAAAATATGGAATGAAAGTATTTGATGGTAAGAACGTATCTTTTTTTATTTTTCAAGAATTATTATGATAGCATTTTTCACAAATTGCTCCTGTCATTTCGCCGGTTTGTTTACATTAAAGTGGAAATGATTTTGATGGACGTTTTGTGTAAAGATTTTATTTCTCGAATTTGCAAAAATAAAAATAAAAATAAAAATGCTCCGTTTCTCAAAATCCAGTGAATGTGGACAGAATAAACCAGTTATTCCACTCAATCTCATCGTACATGGCTTATAGCTCCGCGCCTCATCGTCTATCAGCTCATGTACAACTCGATTTCATGGAATAACTGTCAATTATACTTGAAGGCCAATATATTATACATCAAAGCATTGCTTGTTTGCCTCTTACTGCTTTAAAACCCATCCTGGATCTGGAGAAACTCGTAAAGACATGCTCCATTTTTGGTGCATAATTTATTAAACGCTAACAGCAGTCACTGCAAGACTTGTCCAGTGTTAATTATCTTGTATTTTGAATCTTTTTGTAATGTTTGATTTGATAAAGAAGTCAGTAATGTTCACTTTGACATATTGGCTATCGTGAGCCAAATACATCCGTTTACATTCATTTCCAGTAGAATTTTACCCGTGTAACAAAACTTTGATACCTGGATTATGAGACCACCACGGAATAAGGTTACAACTCTGTAGTGTCACTTTTTACTTGTCAATTAACTTTGTACTTTATTAATGACAATAAAAATCTAAATTAAATCAAACAATTTGATTTTTACTGGCAGGAAAATATGCAAATCAACAGGCTTCACTTTTATGACGTGTAACTCTAACTCAGCTAGATAACTCATACGCAGTACTGACGCAGATACGAGTAAATAATGGCCGTTGTCATATCACAAATGTGATTCTTGCCATCTAAAAAGATCACTTTTCTGAGTGAACAGAAACAAACAAAGCATGTCACAAGGGAATTTTTAATTTAAAAACAACAACAACAACAAAACACTGTGAGTAGCCGGCGACGGTGCGTTTATAGGCGGCAAAATTGCTGGCTGTCGGCAGTTATTGGCACGCACAGCTGTGAGATTACACCAATTAAACCCATGTTATGGAAAGTGCTTCATCAAGTACTGCATTATAGCAGCATCCTTCTACCAGAGACGGTGAAATTCCTAAATCGTACATCCAACAAGCTTAAATTTTCAATAAGTAATTGTCTGAGTGCTAGTGAGTACAGTGTGCTATGTTATACCCCACATAGTGAGCATATACAGTCCTGTATAATGAATAGGAAGCCAGGTGGGATTTGGCCAAATTGTGTGGATAATCCCTGCTGGAAGACGAGTTCTTATGAACCTGTAAAAAAAAAAAAGAAGATGAATATCAGTGATAAAAAAATTGCAGTCTTTAAATGAAATAAAAATGAATCTTAAACATTATGATAAATTTTAATGATATAAGTGACCTGCTTTTATGCAATTAAACATAAATATTGCCTGTCACAACATATAACTGTAGAGTTCTTAAAAAAACAATATTCAGTAAAACCCTTATGGAACACTCGAGCAGTTTATTTTCCATCAGAATTGTTTTATAAAGACATTTATGAATAAACCGACTACGCAATTCAATTAGGATGATTTATGCATTTGAAGCGTCTAAGAGTTGATTATTTTTCCCATCATGACAGATCACAAATAAAGGGTTCGGTTGAAATAGTCATCGCTTCTTTTACTTCCTATAGGATGCTGGATGGAGCCATTTCTCAAAGCCCTTCACACAGATGTGCATTTCTTACCGTTTTGGACAAGATACTCTTCTGCAATGTCCTAAAGCATCAAATCTATTTCAAAATCAAGGTGGATAAACACTTTGAATATGGAGTCCTTTACCTCCACTGCCACAAAAACATCCATCATCATTTGGGCCTGTCAGCAAAAGTGTCACATTTTATCGCGCTCATGGCTCACATGTGACTCTTTATTCATAATAGATGACGAGGCTGGGTGTGGATGTGCATCTCCGCTCTGCATTATTTATTGATAGATTTCTGTTTGTGTCTGTTTCCATAAGCAGAGAAAGAGCTAGAGAGAGAGAGAGAGAGAGAGAGAGAGAGAGAAAGAGGACAGCGATGTGGTCCATTACAGATGACCACACAGCCAGAGGTCCGTGTTGCCCCGGGGGCAGAAAACAGTGCCGCCCGCACTCCCTCTCAGCATAGAGTTTCAAAGACGTTTTCGGCTCAGGAAAATCCTCCTCGCAGTCTCCAGAGTCTCGTTGTGGTTTTGCAGGGATGGCTGTTGCTATTCCAAAACCATGCACACTATTAGATCACGATTCGGAAGTGATTTCCAACAGTGGCCAAAAAACGAGCAGGGGGTCAGCTACTTTTAGCGCCGCAGCCTCGGGTTTATATGGCCATGTTTGCAAACACACTTGCTAGAGTATGTTTGCATGTGGTATTTTTAGCATTCTTTTAATGAGTGCTCTGAATGTAGCAGGTGGTAAAATAGAAGCTGCAGTCCGCTCCTGATATGAACATGGCCTTCGGGCTGTTACGACATCATTCGGGGTGAGGAGAATGACACAGCCAT
The DNA here is from genome assembly GCF_027579695.1 of Neoarius graeffei. Lineage (NCBI taxonomy): Eukaryota > Metazoa > Chordata > Actinopteri > Siluriformes > Ariidae > Neoarius > Neoarius graeffei. The sequence continues at coordinate 22,707,488 of NC_083587.1, forward strand.
ATACAGCATGCAGCGTTAATTTGGTGTGTTTATAGAAACCGTGCTGAACGTTCCCACGCTGGTCAGCAGAGTTAAAATAGAATAGGACAAACTAATCTTTGCAGCGTTAGGATGGAATTGGGATGTTTCAAAGCCAAACGGTTAGGGGAAAAAAAAAATCTGCATTCTGAAGAAACAGACGAAGCACTGTCATGTTGCTTTGCATGCTGCCATTTAAGCACCACACACACACACACACACAGAGTGTAAATATTTTTGGACGTTGCGCAATTGCTACATCAAATAGAGGCATCTTGCGTAGAGGAAGAACAACCTTGACTTGACTTTGGGAATTTTGAGGTTTTGGTTTTTTGGAGGGTTAGAAGACAGTGATTAAAGTCTTTTAGTTTTTCGATCTGGGCAGCACGGTGGTGTAGTGGTTAGCGCTGTCGCCTCACAGCAAGAAGGTCCGGGTTCGAGCCCCGTGGCCAGTGAGGGCCTTTCTGTGTGGAGTTTGCATGTTCTCCCTGTGTCCGCGTGGGTTTCCTCCGGGTGCTCCGGTTTCCCCCACAGTCCAAAGACATGCAGGTTAGGTTAACTGGTGACTCTAAATTGAGCGTAGGTGTGAATGTGAGTGTGAATGGTTGTCTGTGTCTATGTGTCAGTCCTGTGATGACCTGGCGACTTGTCCAGGGTGTACCCCGCCTTTCGCCTGTAGTCAGCTGGGATAGGCTCCAGCTCGCCTGCGACCCTGTAGAACAGGATAAAGCAGCTAGAGATGATGAGATGAGTTTTTCGATCTTTTCTAACGCAAACGAATATTTTCTATGGCCATGGTATAATTATCAGTTATTCCACTCAATCTCGTCATATATGGCTTATAGCCGACTCGGCGCAACGCGTCTCGTCAGCTATCAGCTCGTATACGACTTGATTTCATGGAATAACTTTTATTCTATCCACATTCACTGGATTTTGAGAAACGGAGCATTTTTATTTTTTGCAAATTTGATAAATAAAAACTTAACGCAAAACGTCCGACAAAATCATTTCCGCTTAGAATGAGAACAAACCGGCGAAATGGCAGTAGCAATTTGTGAAAAATGCCATAATAACAATTCTTGAAAAATAAAAAAAAAGATACGCTCTTACCATCAAATACTTTTGTTTCATATTTTATTGCTTTTTTTTGTGGGAGGTTTGTTTTTAAGTAGTTTTTATTTCCTCCTCAGTTGGCTCAGGAACACGCTTTGTTTTTCTCTACTCACGGTATATGAACTGATAGCCTAGTAGTAATCAATCAGAGCGAGCGATTGCTCATATCCAGTGAATGTGGAAAGAATGAAGCTGTTTACCATGCCAGTATATCATTATAGCAACAGTCTAACAACAGTATAATTATTTGACATTACCTCATCGCTTTACTCAGAGTCATAACCATTTTCAAACAATGTTTCAGCTCTTGTGTTCAAGTGCATTACTACAACGACCAAACTATTCACACATGAGCCATGACCCATGACTTTTTCCACGCTGGAGGCTGTCCAACATCTGCCACATCTGTTCCTCAGTTCGGAGACCATCCATCCACTAGCGCTTGTAACACACCTCACCTTGTTGAATTACGCAGCAGCACAGGAACCCAACTAGCATGCTGCGCTGACTGAGGTCTTTCTCATTAACATTAAAAAAAAACTAGGCTAATCAGAGAATAATGCAAAGGCACCCTGCAGCTGGAATGATTTTACTAGCAGACTCAAGGCTATAAAATTTCATATTGTTGGCATATTTCAAAAGATTTACTGGAGGTGCATTTTCTTGAAAGCTCCATCTGTTTTTAATGATACATAACTACTGATAATTGTCTTTTTCTCCTGTTTATTGTAAACTGTTTCCCCTGCAGCAGTGCTCTCTCATAAATACAGTGAACTCTCAAACTGCCTGGAAAAAAGAATAAAGGCGAGTTTTTTTTCTTGTCACAGTTGCATATTTTATATTATTTTCGGGTCTGTGGGTCACTGACTGGGCCTTTCTTCAACCACACCTCATTTTCCAAACGGCTGGCTCATTCAAGTAATAAAAGTAAGGCATAAGCAAGGCAAAGTTAAGTGAAATGGAAAATGGCAAGGTACACTGAAATCCTGTTTGTTTTCATAAGTGTATCTGGGGATTTTTCACGCTGTTCTTTCTCGGTGTACTTGTCTCTGCTTGTATATTATAAACACTCAGTGAAATCAACTTACTGTTTGTGCTTAAAGGAACAGTTCAGCAAAAAAAAAAAAAATTCAATGATGTGGTTTAGGACACGGTGTGACTTACTGTTATTTATATATATATATATATATATATATATATATATATATATATATATATATATATATATATATGAATGAACAAAACTTTACCTTGTATCTCAAGGATTGCCAACTTTATTATTAAATTTCTACATTTATTAGTGCTACTTTAATAGTGAGGACTTCTGGGTGACCTTGCTATTAGATACAGCACTACTGTCTTTGTTAGGAACTACACGACAGCCTGTTCCAGCTAATTGCAACATTCAATATTTTGATGACAGACACAAGTCTCAAATTAATGAGACATGGTCGAAACATTTCCTCATAATGAAATGCACAGGCTCATGTGAGTTGGCTAAGAAGATATCATTTCATTCGTCCTTTTTTCACTGTCCAGGAGTGTGCGGAGGGGAAAATTGCTTCTGCCAGGTAGCAGTGGGCTCGGACCCCATTGCAAGAGCCTCTTATTAAAGTGTCAGCTCTGATGAATGGCTCCAAATGAGCATTCTTCATACTGGGACTTTCTCTGAGCAATAAGGAGGCACGGCTTTATGCTCTGTGGCTGCTGCTATCTGCTGATCCCTTGCAGCTCCCGCTGTGGCCAAGGTGAAGAGGGTAGCATGGAAGTGTGCTCAGGGGAATTTGTACAGCTCTCGTTTATTAGGGACGTCAGCACAGGAGGGACATGTGGAAATTGGCTCAAGGTCATGTCCGCTGCTTCCTGGACATCTTCTGAAGTTGCTTTGATTTAAAGTGTTCATCCGAATCCGGACGTGATTGGTTCGCTAATCTGAAACACTACCTCCTAAAACTCGAGTACTGATCTCCTGTTTGGTCTGATCTCACAGCGCTAAGCACATGCAGAATGGAGAGCATTTGATCGTCAGCATCCGTATACGAAGCGCACTCTCGTGTCTACTAATTGCTACTGTCGAGTTATAAATAGCACGAAAGCACAGCCAGGTTTCTTTGTTCCTCTTTGTTCTTATTCAACGTGCTGCTGCTATTTTGGTGAGTGACGCTTGCCGAAATAGCGGCGCTCAGTCCGAGTAGATCCCTGTCTGCGGGACTATAAATAGCTCCTGTCAGATATTTTCTCATATGTGCACAGTGCACACTGTGGAACTACGGGTGTATTAATATCCCCAGTCGGCTGTGTCATGGCCAGGATGAGATCATGAGATCATGAGATCACGCTGTAATCTGTGAGCTTTTTCTGGTGCATGTGTTGGTGGTGGACATTAAATTGTACTGAATCTTTGGCATTATTCTACCATCACACAAATCACGTGTATATGTCTGTATACAGGAGGCAGCCATTGATTGTAGAAACATATACAGCTACTGTACATTATATATTTAACAGTTATTCCACGAAATCGAGTCGTACATGAGCTGATAGCCGACGAGGCGAAGAGAGCCAAGTCGGCTATAAGCCATGCACGATGAGATTGAGTGGAGTAACTGTTTTATTCCATCCACATTCACTGGATTTTGAGAAACTGAGCATTTTTATTTCTTGCAAATTCGATAAATAAAACTTTATACAAAACGTCCGGCAAAATCATTTCTGCTTAGTGGACATGTGACAAATTGCATACATGCGTAGTAAAATATTCAAATTTGACAAGATTTACATCAACAGCCGATCAATGAAAACACATTTTATCAAAAAAATTAAGCTTCAAACTTTTCGAGTAGAGTTTTTATTTTATTCTCGGTTGGTTCAGCAACCATTTTGTTTTTCTCTACTCATGGTATATGAGTGGATAGTCTAGTAGTAGAATAGCCAATCAGAGCACATGACTGCTCATATTCAGTGAATGTGGATAGAATAAATCCACATTTATAGAATATATATATATATATATATATATATATATATATATATATATATATATATATATATATATATATATAAAATCTCATTATCTCTAGCTGCTTTATCCTGTTCTACAGGGTCGCAGGCAAGCTGGAGCCTATCCCAGCTGACTACGGGCGAAAGGCGGGGTACACCCTGGACAAGTCGCCAGGTCATCACAGGGCTGACACATAGACACAGACAACCATTCACACTCACATTCACACCTACGGTCAATTTAGAGTCACCAGTTAACCTAACCTGCATGTCTTTGGACTGTGGGGGAAACCGGAGCACCCGGAGGAAACCCACGCGGACACGGGGAGAACATGCAAACTCCACACAGAAAGGCCCTCGCCGGCCACGGGGCTCGAACCCGGACCTTCTTGCTGTGAGGCAACAGTGCTAACCACTACACCACCGTGCCGCTTGATAATGATGATGATGATAATTAAAACACATGATATCACAGTGGTATTGAATTCTTCAATCTGATTGTTCAGAAAGTGTTGATTCATTTTCTAACAGCAGCACAACAGCATTTCCGGCTATAATTTAAATAACAGATTTATGTTAATGCACTTGTTCTAATACACTACTGTTTATATAGTAAGGACTCGTAGGGCTGAAGCTCGACATAATCTAACCCTAATCATTAACTGATTTTAAAGCTACTTTATTTAAGCACACCCCTAAGTGTTCTACTCCTTACATATGCTAGGACCTTTCCACCTACAGAGCCCACACCAGCTAGTGTGTAAAAAGAATTAAAACATTCTGCATCATATTAACACTTCAGTTTTATTAATACTGCACTTTGACTCAAGTTTGCATTGCATATTGTTTTACATTCAATTCATTCAATTCTAGTGACCAATCAGTTAAGCTTATAGCTATTATATCATCATAATAACTATACACCGTGCAGCGCTCTGGGGTTCACGGGGCTCCACTGACTGAACATTTAACAAAAAAAAAAGGAGAGATTATAGATGGTCTATTAATAAATAGTAGTGCCTCAGCTCCCGAGTGGTGCAACAGTAAAATGTTCACCCTATTCACAGCAAAACTGGCTGTGCTCTCAGGGAGGAAGGGGTGGTGTACTCTCTCCCCTGTCAATTACAGCGACGCTAGCCAATAATGGGGATCTGTGAGCTCATGCATATGATAGTGCTTTCCTCTGAGTGTGTTATGCCACCCCCAATGTTGCATGAGCAACAGTTTGAAAAGATGCGGTCAACTGGCATCACATGCCTCGGAGGAAGCCTTTCCTCACTGGTAGCTCTTGCGTGATGAGGAAACCTATCTGATAAGTAGGAATTGGCCATGAGAATCCAAAATCAGAACTGTGATGAGCTGATTGGGAGCTTAATGACCCTTCCTTATTTATTTATCGATCTATCAGTCATATGTCTGATTTGTTACCTATCGCAGCTTGTATCAAATTTAAGACGTTGGTGCTAGCTTACCAGGCTGTCAAGGGGTTAGGGCGAGCATAACTCCAGAGTCTGAGCCACCCCTACATGCCAGCCAGATCCCTACGCTCCACTACTACTAGTCACCTGGCCCCTCCTCCTCTCTGCTCCTGCTCAGCCCACTCAAGACTTCTGTTCTGGTTGGTGGAATGGCCTTCCCATTGAGGTTAGAACTGCCGACTCCCTGACCACCTTCAAGCACAGACTAAAGACTCGCCTCTTCAGGCCGCACCTCTTCCCTGCTTCCCTGCCCACTGTGTAACTGCGTTTCAGTCTCGACCAACCCAGGCTGTGTACTGTTTAGCCTGGGGTTGGCCATTTGAGTTCTCTATTTAGTTGTACTTTATATGGTTGATTTGTTTCCTCTGCTGTTTGAGTATTGATACTTCAACACAATATTACACTAGGTATTGTTGTCACTTGTTCAGTTGGCACTAGAACTTTCTTGTCTAGAAGTTCAGCACTTCGTATCCCTGACTTTTGCACTCGTTATACGTCGCTCTGGATGACGGCATCTGCTATGTAATGTAATGTAATCATTTAATCTCCTGACCATTTTCAGACTTTTGTAAAATATACTGAACTCATCGTAGCTTTATTGATGTTTAGCTGCCGCATCGTGTCTGACCCAAACGCCTGTAAAACTAAAGCTCATAAACCTACTGTTTATCACAGAGTCCCAGGATGTTATGATTTTGTTTAATCATGTTGCCCGCCCCTTTATAACACTTTATATCTGCCCTACATCGTGTACCACTACAACTGAATAACACACAGCTGAAGACAAGCGCTGCTTTGATAAACACAAACTGCTGAAGAGGGGAAAAGAAAAAAAAACCCACAGTCATAACAACACCGTCTGCTTAGTCTTGTTTATGATATTCTTGCCAATTCCAACTCCTCTCATGTGTTCTACAAAAGTTTGGGTGTCTCCTGTCTACCTCGCTGGAGTCATTTCTCCTCAGAGCACCAAAAAGGAGGTGTGACAACAAAACCACTGGCTGCTGTTTAAAGCTACTGCGAGCTCTAATATTAGCGACTGGTCATGCATGGCTCCGGCTCGGCTCCGGTGTCCATCCCAGCCTGACTGTGGCCATTAATCAAGCTTTCTCGAGTGCAGGACCGACAACACACACACACACACACACACACACACACACACACACACACACACACACACACAGAATCTGGGCAGAGGAATTGAGCAATGACATGATGGAGCAGCTTCCAAAGCAAGCTGGCACAAACCCATGTACAGTGAAAGAGCAATCTTATAGCCAGCAGTTTAGCATGGGGGAAAACCGTCATCTCAAAATTATCATACACTTACACTACCGTTCAAAAGTTTGGGGTCACTTTGAAATGTCCTTATTTTTGAAAGAAAAGCACTGTTCTTTTCAATGAAGATCACTTTAAACTAATCAGTCCACACGGCACCGGCATTTTGGGTGCCCCAAAACGAAATCTTTTGAGAACGGGTTCCAGAGTGAAAAAATCTGGCAACGGCACCGTTGCGAAGTCGTCTGGATGAGTAGAATGGATTTGTTTACGATGACGTCACAACCACATGACTGTCAGTGCTTCACGCCGGGTAGAAGTGTAACGAACTCGATGCGAGTTGTCGACAAATCCTATAACTTGGTTCATGAAACGCGCTTACAAAATATTTTCACTGTGAATATTTATTGTGTAATGGTGCAAAGTGAGAGAGAGAGAGAGAGAGAGAGAGAGAGAGAGAATAGCCCTTAGGGCAGAGTCTTTAGTCCAAACACTGCGGAAGTACTGAGTATAACCAAACCGCGCACCGCCCGTGCGCTTTCCAAAAACAAAAACAATCCCGCCAGCAAAAATAGGAAAAAAAAAAAGGAGCGATCTCACCTCTTCAGATGTTGGTTTAAGTCCGACAATACATTCCTCAAAAAGGGCGTAGAAGAACAAAGTAATCCATCAACGTGTAGCATTCAATTTATTCCGGACCATTAAAGAATTCTGGAGGATCTCAGAATGTTGGCGTACCGGCTTCCATCTACCCCCGTTCATTCCTCTTTCCTCGTCTTTCGTTTTATGCTACTGATTAATAATCAAAACTTTATGTGTCTAATGCTACAGAAGAAGGGGTTTATGCGCATGCATCTACTTCTTCTATTGTTCTGGTGTCTCCGATGGGACCGTCTTACAGCGCACGTAGAGGTGTGGCATGTGTATTGCATCGTTTTCAGCAAGCGTTGCGTTGCCATATGTACCTGATATTTTACTGATCCGTTGCCCATGTGGACGCGATATTTTTTAAAAAAAAATCTCGTTGCCGTTGTCGTGTGGATGTAACCTGAGTTTCTGGAGCATCACATTTGTGGGGTCGATTAAATGCTCAAAATGGCCAGAAAAATGTCTTGACTATATTTTCTATTCATTTTACAACTTATGGTGGGAAATAAAAGTGTGACTTTTCATGGAAAACACAAAATTGTCTGGGTGACCCCAAACTTTTGAACGGTAGTGTACCTTAAACAACTGCTGTACCAGAATAAATTCCCTCCTGGTATCACTCACAAGCACCAGACTTGGGTAGGAACTGTTCACTATAGTTTTATGAGAAGCTAAAAGTCAATTAAAGCGATATACAAATACCGTGTGTGATGATTTAGGACGTGCTGTCCTAAATCATCTATAGTTTTATCGTGTTTTGGCTGATCAATCAATTACACTTAGGATAAAGTGTGTAAATCTAATTTTTGGCCACAGGAAATACACTGTAAAGACTCTTAGAACAAATCTGTACCAGGTTTGGACTGGATCTACTCCACAATCAATGCACTGCACTCCATTCAGTGCAACAAAGCCTTCGCTAAAGCTACATCAAACTCATGCAACCTCAGCCAGTGCTACCAGCCATTTTTCTAACTTAATTTTGGCCACTTATTGAGAATTATAATTGAAGGAAAAAAACAAAACACAACTTAATTGTATAGAAGGTTCTCGTTATCACACAGGGAGTCTTAGCGAAGGACGTCTCGCACTGCCCCCTTCAGGACGCCACTGATCCTTGTGTCTGGGAAATGAGTTTATCTACAGGGCACATGGCACTGAGGGAAGGCAATCAACACACAACATCACACACTGATCAGATCTTATCGCAGCTCTTTCCATGCTCCTGTGTGTGCAGGCTCAGATAGGATTTTGTAACTAATGCCGAAAGAACAAAAGCAGACTGAATAACTACAGAGTAACAAAAACACCTGATATACGGTACTGTAGTATTCACATACAGTGAGTTAAAACAGGGTTTAGACTGCTATCGGACGTAGAGACGTTTTTCAAATGTGTTTAAAAAAAATGTGTACGCCTGTAATCGTCTGAGGCTTTCAGGGGGAGGGGGGGTGAAGTGATGGACGTCACTGTTCAGGGTTAAAGATAAGAAATGATCGTGTTTGTGAATTAGAATGAATGTGTATGGACTGAGGAGTTTCACACACACACACAGCCAGCATGGGGGAAAATGCTTTCAGCGAAGACGTTATCAGCTGCCAGTCTGTGGCCCTTTCCCTTAATCCTATCACAAGACCAAATATGCAAACAAATACCCGATAATACAGATAACATTTGCAGTTTGCAGAGCTGAAAGCTTCTCACTGTGCTGGCTCTGAATTATTACACTCAAATCAGTTACACCCTGCTGGAAGTTTCAGAACATTCTACTTTATACTGTAGACCCCTTCGCATGTTTGTAAACAAACCGACCGTTGCCAGGATGCGCGCGCAGCCTGGACCCAGAAACAATGGCGCTGCCCATAGACCGGCATTATGAGCTGTCAGATTATGCCAAACAATTGTCGTTACAAGATCGAGAATGCTACATAAATAAGTTAAGGCCCGGTCCCACTGCACTTACGGATGCAAAGAGGATGTAAAACGTAAAAAAATCTTTGCCATCCGTTGGAAAACGCTATGCATCCGTTGTGTACTCATTGCATACGTGCTTCATACGCTCTATCCATCGAGCATCCGTCCACTGTGATTTCATCCGCGCAAAAAGTTTTGAGCTGCACAAAACTTTTAGAACGGATGAACTTTCCGCCGTGTACGATGTAAATCCGCGACATATACGAGCAACAAACGTTCTATGTCCGTTATCATCCGTTAAACGTCTGCTGTATCCTCTCTGCATCCTCTGGGCATCCTCGCAACTCGCATCTGCTGCAGCTGAAAATGAAAAGAGGGAGGAAAGATAAGGTACATGAAAGATCTATTCATCGTTAGTAGCACGGAAATAGAAAGGATGTAAGCGTATGCATCTCGTATATAAAGTATTCAAAACGGACAAAGCGTTTATATCTGGGATGTATCTCGTATATTTAGGATGTCTGGAGTATGTCTAGAGTATGTAGAAGGACACCTAGCGCAGTGAACGGTCTGCATCCGATATACATCCGCGCAGCATCCCCTTTGTTTACGTTAGGCGTACGTGATGCAGCCCCTTCATCCGCTATGCATCCGCTCTTTCTGCTATGCGTCCGCTTCTCAGTTATCACCGGTAACCCCTTCGGAGCTGTCATCCACTTCCATCCGCTTTCATCCGCTAGGCTTCCTATGAACATGCGTTTAACATCCCCGCTATATACTACCCACGACCGTTCTTTTCCGTTCTGCTTTCGCAAATTTTGTCCATTTCTGGAGCGGATGAAAACGGATAGAGCCACCCCCGAAATTTTGCTCGTCCGCTGTGTCCTTTTTGCATACGTTTTGTGTCCATCGGCCAGTGGGACCGGGCCTTTAACTCTAACAAGTGGACATCGCCTACCGGATCCGCATTTAATTAAAGAGTGGACGGACGATGTTAGTAAGTTCCCTGGTATACAATGGCCAGATATATACTCGTACCTTATTGACCAGACTTCAGTGTACACCCACGAAAAACTTCGTGCCTACAAGTCTTATGTGCGGGCATGTACGACTTGATTAACAATGGGACATTCATATTCATTTTGTTTTAATCAAATTATGCCAGTGATGTGATGGCAATGTGGCTTTAGCTACAACAGCAAATACCAACACTAAACAGCAATTTGCAGGAGGTAATGGCATGAAAGGAATGATAGTGTAAAGAGTGCAGCTAAGAGAAATCAGAGCTGCGTAAAAAGCGAGAGGCAGAGAGCAGAAATGAAACTGAACGGGGCGGGAGCTAGGTTAGAGCAGTCAACGCAAGTTGGCATTTAGAGTGAGGGCACACAATTTTACCTTTCCATCCTTGCTTTAAAATTGTGATTTTCGGCGTACACAAATAATGATGGCACAAAATCTGGACTGCTTGAGTCAAGCGAGAGCTCTCCTACAAACAAAATTGCATGCTAAGCTAAGTTAACATGCTAACAATATTCATTACATTGTGTAACTATGACCCAGCTAATCAGACAAACGTTACCAAAGTATTTTACTACATCAATAAACGAAGACTAGAAAGAATAAAAAAGAAAGATTTAATAAATAGCCTGATCTTACCTGTGATGAAGTGGGCGCTGCAAACCCGCGCATTTTTGATGGTGCTTTCATCCCAGTCTACACGTTTGATGGCTTGTAGCCATAGACGTCGGCGATTTTTTTGGAATGGGTGAGATCCTGCTGGAATTCTGAACATTTTAACCCCGTCACTGCTACGATTCTGACACCCGACAACACAACAACTAGGCATCGCTGAGTCTTTTTTGGGTCCAGGCTGCGCGCGCAATTTCCGCTTTCGTATGAATGACGTTTACTGCGAAGGGGTCTGTATCATAATTTTTGTTTGTCCCAAAACAAATGTTTGTACTCTTAGACTGAAGCGTCGCTGCAAACAATACAGTACAAACTCGTTCTGACTGATCACCTTTATTTTATGATGAAATACTTCTATCCTCATCTCCTCCAGGTTGACTCCGCCCCCCCCCCCCCCCCCACCATGCGTGCAGGACCGCTGAACTGATGGTGAATTGATGAGGATGAAAATGATGTAAATCATACGCGATGGCCTTCACAGGGACCAGATCTCACCTTAATTTTGAGTGGATGTGTTCGTCAGCGCTCTCCATCGTCATTGTCAAAACACCAGCTGAGGAAACGGTTTGAGAGGAACGGTGTTCCTCGCTCAGGTACCGTCCCTGTAGAATTGATCCCAAGGAACACTGAAGCTGTAGCTTGTGGTGAACCAACAGTTTATTAAAGCACTTTATAGTATGTAGATTTATTACATTTGAAGATATAAAGTTTTCAGGTCTCTTTGTCTCTCTCACTCCCTCCCTCTACATCGCTCTCTGACTCCCTTGCTCTCTCTATTTCTTTCTCACTCATTCTCTCCCTCCACGTTTCTCTCTCCCTGTCTCCCCCTCCACATCTCTATTTCTCACACTCTATCTCTCCACATCTCTCTCTCTCACACACTCTATCTCTCCACATCTCTCTCTCTCTCACACTCTATCTCTCCACATCTCTCTCTCACACTCTATCTCTCCACATCTCTCTCTCACACACTCTATCTCTCCACATCTCTCTCTCACACACTCTATCTCTCCACATCTCTCTCTCACACTATCTCTCCACATCTCATTCTCCCACACTCTATCTCTCCACATCTCTCTCTCACACACTCTATCTCTCCACATCTCTATTTCTCACACTCTATCTCTCCACATCTCTCTCTCACACACTCTATCTCTCCACATCTCTCTCTCTCTCACACTCTATCTCTCCACATCTCTCTCTCACACTCTATCTCTCCACATCTCTCTCTCACACACTCTATCTCTCCACATCTCTCTCTCACACACTCTATCTCTCCACATCTCTCTCTCACACTATCTCTCCACATCTCATTCTCCCACACTCTATCTCTCCACATCTCTCTCTCTCACACTCTATCTCTCCACATCTCTCTCACACACACACTATCCACATCTCTCTCTCACACACTCTATCTCTCCACATCTCTCTCTCACACACTCTATCTCTCCACATCTCTCTCTCACACACTCTATCTCTCCACATCTCTCTCTCACACACTCTATCTCTCCACATCTCTCTCTCTCTCACACTCTATCTCTCCACATCTCTCTCTCACACTCTATCTCTCCACATCTCTCTCTCACACACTCTATCTCTCCACATCTCTCTCTCACACACTCTATCTCTCCACATCTCTCTCTCACACTATCTCTCCACATCTCATTCTCCCACACTCTATCTCTCCACATCTCTCTCTCTCTCACACTCTATCTCTCCACATCTCTCTCACACACACACTATCCACATCTCTCTCTCACACACTCTATCTCTCCACATCTCTCTCTCACACACTCTATCTCTCCACATCTCTCTCTCACACACTCTATCTCTCCACATCTCTCTCTCACACACTCTATCTCTCCACATCTCTCTCTCTCACACACTCTATCTCTCCACATCTCTCTCTCACACACTCTATCTCTCCACATCTCTCTCTCACACACTCTATCTCTCCACATCTCTCTCTCACACACTCTATCTCTCCACATCTCTCTCTCACACACTCTATCTCTCCACATCTCTCTCTCTCACACTCTATCTCTCCACATCTCTCTCTCTCACACACTCTATCTCTCCACATCTCTCTCTCGCTCACACTCTATCTCTCCACATCTCTCTCTCTCACTCTATCTCTCCACATCTCTCTCTCTCACACTCTATCTCTCCACATCTCTCTCTCTCACACACTCTATCTCTCCACATCTCTCTCTCACACACTCTATCTCTCCACATCTCTCTCTCTCACACTCTATCTCTCCACATCTCTCTCACACACTATCTCTCCACATCTCTCTCTCACACACTCTATCTCTCCACATCTCTCTCTCTCACACTCTATCTCTCCACATCTCTCTCTCACACACTATCTCTCCACATCTCTCTCTCTCACACTCTATCTCTCCACATCTCTCTCTCTCTCTCACACTCTATCTCTCCACATCTCTCTCTCTCACACACTCTATCTCTCCACATCTCTCTCTCTCACACACTCTATCTCTCACACTCTATCTCTCCACATCTCTCTCTCACACACTCTATCTCTCCACATCTCTCTCTCACACACTCTATCTCTCCACATCTCTCTCTCACACACTCTATCTCTCCACATCTCTCTCTCTCTCACACTCTATCTCTCCACATCTCTCTCTCTCTCACACTCTATCTCTCCACATCTCTCTCTCTCACACTCTATCTCTCCACATCTCTCTCTCACACTATCTCTCCACATCTCATTCTCCCACACTCTATCTCTCCACATCTCTCTCTCACACACTCTATCTCTCCACATCTCTATTTCTCACACTCTATCTCTCCACATCTCTCTCTCACACACTCTATCTCTCCACATCTCTCTCTCTCTCACACTCTATCTCTCCACATCTCTCTCTCACACTCTATCTCTCCACATCTCTCTCTCACACACTCTATCTCTCCACATCTCTCTCTCACACACTCTATCTCTCCACATCTCTCTCTCACACTATCTCTCCACATCTCATTCTCCCACACTCTATCTCTCCACATCTCTCTCTCTCACACTCTATCTCTCCACATCTCTCTCACACACACACTATCCACATCTCTCTCTCACACACTCTATCTCTCCACATCTCTCTCTCACACACTCTATCTCTCCACATCTCTCTCTCACACACTCTATCTCTCCACATCTCTCTCTCACACACTCTATCTCTCCACATCTCTCTCTCTCTCACACTCTATCTCTCCACATCTCTCTCTCACACTCTATCTCTCCACATCTCTCTCTCACACACTCTATCTCTCCACATCTCTCTCTCACACACTCTATCTCTCCACATCTCTCTCTCACACTATCTCTCCACATCTCATTCTCCCACACTCTATCTCTCCACATCTCTCTCTCTCTCACACTCTCCACATCTCTCTCTCACACACTCTATCTCTCCACATCTCTCTCTCACACACTCTATCTCTCCACATCTCTCTCTCACACACTCTATCTCTCCACATCTCTCTCTCACACACTCTATCTCTCCACATCTCTCTCTCTCACACACTCTATCTCTCCACATCTCTCTCTCACACACTCTATCTCTCCACATCTCTCTCTCACACACTCTATCTCTCCACATCTCTCTCTCACACACTCTATCTCTCCACATCTCTCTCTCACACACTCTATCTCTCCACATCTCTCTCTCTCACACACTCTATCTCTCCACATCTCTCTCTCACACACTCTATCTCTCCACATCTCTCTCTCACACACTCTATCTCTCCACATCTCTCTCTCACACACTCTATCTCTCCACATCTCTCTCTCACACACTCTATCTCTCCACATCTCTCTCTCACACACTCTATCTCTCCACATCTCTCTCACACTCTATCTCTCCACATCTCTCTCTCTCACACTCTATCTCTCCACATCTCTCTCTCTCACACACTCTATCTCTCCACATCTCTCTCTCTCTCACACTCTATCTCTCCACATCTCTCTCTCTCTCACACTCTATCTCTCCACATCTCTCTCTCTCACACTCTATCTCTCCACATCTCTCTCTCACACACTCTATCTCTCCACATCTCTCTCTCACACACTCTATCTCTCCACATCTCTCTCTCTCACACTCTATCTCTCCACATCTCTCTCTCTCACACACTCTATCTCTCCACATCTCTCTCTCGCTCACACTCTATCTCTCCACATCTCTCTCTCTCACTCTATCTCTCCACATCTCTCTCTCTCACACTCTATCTCTCCACATCTCTCTCTCTCACACACTCTATCTCTCCACATCTCTCTCTCACACACTCTATCTCTCCACATCTCTCTCTCTCACACTCTATCTCTCCACATCTCTCTCACACACTATCTCTCCACATCTCTCTCTCACACACTCTATCTCTCCACATCTCTCTCTCTCACACTCTATCTCTCCACATCTCTCTCTCACACACTATCTCTCCACATCTCTCTCTCTCACACTCTATCTCTCCACATCTCTCTCTCTCTCTCACACTCTATCTCTCCACATCTCTCTCTCTCACACACTCTATCTCTCCACATCTCTCTCTCTCACACACTCTATCTCTCACACTCTATCTCTCCACATCTCTCTCTCACACACTCTATCTCTCCACATCTCTCTCTCACACACTCTATCTCTCCACATCTCTCTCTCACACACTCTATCTCTCCACATCTCTCTCTCTCTCACACTCTATCTCTCCACATCTCTCTCTCTCTCACACTCTATCTCTCCACATCTCTCTCTCTCACACTCTATCTCTCCACATCTCTCTCTCACACTATCTCTCCACATCTCATTCTCCCACACTCTATCTCTCCACATCTCTCTCTCACACACTCTATCTCTCCACATCTCTATTTCTCACACTCTATCTCTCCACATCTCTCTCTCACACACTCTATCTCTCCACATCTCTCTCTCTCTCACACTCTATCTCTCCACATCTCTCTCTCACACTCTATCTCTCCACATCTCTCTCTCACACACTCTATCTCTCCACATCTCTCTCTCACACACTCTATCTCTCCACATCTCTCTCTCACACTATCTCTCCACATCTCATTCTCCCACACTCTATCTCTCCACATCTCTCTCTCTCACACTCTATCTCTCCACATCTCTCTCACACACACACTATCCACATCTCTCTCTCACACACTCTATCTCTCCACATCTCTCTCTCACACACTCTATCTCTCCACATCTCTCTCTCACACACTCTATCTCTCCACATCTCTCTCTCACACACTCTATCTCTCCACATCTCTCTCTCTCTCACACTCTATCTCTCCACATCTCTCTCTCACACTCTATCTCTCCACATCTCTCTCTCACACACTCTATCTCTCCACATCTCTCTCTCACACACTCTATCTCTCCACATCTCTCTCTCACACTATCTCTCCACATCTCATTCTCCCACACTCTATCTCTCCACATCTCTCTCTCTCTCACACTCTATCTCTCCACATCTCTCTCACACACACACTATCCACATCTCTCTCTCACACACTCTATCTCTCCACATCTCTCTCTCACACACTCTATCTCTCCACATCTCTCTCTCACACACTCTATCTCTCCACATCTCTCTCTCACACACTCTATCTCTCCACATCTCTCTCTCTCACACACTCTATCTCTCCACATCTCTCTCTCACACACTCTATCTCTCCACATCTCTCTCTCACACACTCTATCTCTCCACATCTCTCTCTCACACACTCTATCTCTCCACATCTCTCTCTCACACACTCTATCTCTCCACATCTCTCTCTCTCACACACTCTATCTCTCCACATCTCTCTCTCACACACTCTATCTCTCCACATCTCTCTCTCACACACTCTATCTCTCCACATCTCTCTCTCACACACTCTATCTCTCCACATCTCTCTCTCACACACTCTATCTCTCCACATCTCTCTCTCACACACTCTATCTCTCCACATCTCTCTCACACTCTATCTCTCCACATCTCTCTCTCTCACACTCTATCTCTCCACATCTCTCTCTCTCACACACTCTATCTCTCCACATCTCTCTCTCTCTCACACTCTATCTCTCCACATCTCTCTCTCTCTCACACTCTATCTCTCCACATCTCTCTCTCTCACACTCTATCTCTCCACATCTCTCTCTCACACACTCTATCTCTCCACATCTCTCTCTCACACACTCTATCTCTCCACATCTCTCTCTCTCACACTCTATCTCTCCACATCTCTCTCTCTCACACACTCTATCTCTCCACATCTCTCTCTCGCTCACACTCTATCTCTCCACATCTCTCTCTCTCACTCTATCTCTCCACATCTCTCTCTCTCACACTCTATCTCTCCACATCTCTCTCTCTCACACACTCTATCTCTCCACATCTCTCTCTCACACACTCTATCTCTCCACATCTCTCTCTCTCACACTCTATCTCTCCACATCTCTCTCACACACTATCTCTCCACATCTCTCTCTCACACACTCTATCTCTCCACATCTCTCTCTCTCACACTCTATCTCTCCACATCTCTCTCTCACACACTATCTCTCCACATCTCTCTCTCTCACACTCTATCTCTCCACATCTCTCTCTCTCTCTCACACTCTATCTCTCCACATCTCTCTCTCTCACACACTCTATCTCTCCACATCTCTCTCTCTCACACACTCTATCTCTCACACTCTATCTCTCCACATCTCTCTCTCACACACTCTATCTCTCCACATCTCTCTCTCACACACTCTATCTCTCCACATCTCTCTCTCACACACTCTATCTCTCCACATCTCTCTCACACACTCTATCTCTCCACATCTCTCTCTCACACACTCTATCTCTCCACATCTCTCTCTCTCACACTCTATCTCTCCACATCTCTCTCTCACACACTCTATCTCTCCACATCTCTCTCTCTCTCACACTCTATCTCTCCACATCTCTCTCTCTCACACTCTATCTCTCCACATCTCTCTCTCTCACACTCTATCTCTCCACATCTCTCTCTCACACACTCTATCTCTCCACATCTCTCTCTCACACTCTATCTCTCCACATCTCTCTCTCACACTCTATCTCTCCATGTCTCTCTCTCTCACACTCTATCTCTCCACATCTCTCTCTCTCACACTCTATCTCTCTCACACTCTATCTCTCCACATCTCTCTCTCACACACTCTATCTCTCCACATCTCTCTCTCACACTCTATCTCTCCACATCTCTCTCTCACACTCTATCTCTCCATGTCTCTCTATCTCACACTCTATCTCTCCACGTCTCTCTATCTCACACTCTATCTCTCCACATCTCTCTGTCTCTCACACTCCATCTCTCCACGTCTCTCTCTCACACTCTGTCCTTCCACATCTCTATCTCTCTCACACATTCTCTCCCTCCACGTCTCTCTCTCTCACATTCTCTCCCTCCACGTCTCTCTCTCTCTCACATTCTCTCCCTCAACATCTCTCTCTCACATTCTCTCCCTCCACGTCTCTCTCTCTCACACATTATCTCCCTCCATGTCTCTCTCTCACACACACATTCTCTCCCTCCACGTCTCTCTCTCACACACACATTATCTCCCTCCACGTCTCTCTCTCACACACACAAATTCTCTCCCTCCACGTCTCTCTCTCTCTCTCTCTCTCTCTCACACACACACACACACACACACACACACACACACACACACACACACACACACACACACACACACATTCTCTCCCTCCACATCTCTCTCACACTCTCTCCCTCCATGTCTCTCTGTCTCTCCCTCCACGTCTGTCTCTCTGTCACACTCTCTCCCTCCACATCTCTCTCTCTGTCACACTCTCTCCATCCACATCTCTCTCTCCCTCCACATCACTCTCTGTCTCTCCCTCCAAATCTCTCTCTCCACGTCTCTCTCTCTTGCTCCCTCCACATCTCTCTCTCTGTCTCTCCCTCCACATTTCTCTCTCTCTCCCTCCACGTCTCTCTCTCACACTCTCTCCCTCCACGTCTCTCAGACTCTCCCTCCATGTCTCTCTCTCACACTCTCTCCCTCCATGTCTCTCTCTGTTTCTCCCTTCACATCTCTCTCCTCTGTCTCTCATCCCTTCCCTCCTCCCCTGCCTGCCTAGCCGACCCCCACTCTCTCTCTCTGTCTCGCCCTCCATGTCTCTCTCTCTCACACACACTCTCTCCCTCCACGTCTCTCTCTCTGTCTCTCCCTCCACGTCTTTCTCTCTCCCTCCACGTCTTTCTCTCTCCCTCCACGTCTCTCTCTCTGTCTCTCCCTCCACATCTCTCTCTGTCTCTCCCTCCACGTCTCTCTCTCTCTCTCTCTCTCTCCCTTCATGTCTGTCTCTATCTCTGTCTCTCCCTCCTTTCCTGTTTATCTCTTTGTTTCCCTCTCTCCGTCTCTCTCTGTGGGGGTCAGGGGTCCAGGAGAGTGATGAACTCTGCACTCTTGCCCGGTCTTCTCAAACAGCTCACCCAGTGGAATGTGTCGCCTAAACATTCCTCCATTTTGCAAGAAAGTGAGAGAAAAAGTGACTCACAGAACTCAAAACAGCTGCTCCGTCAAAAACAAACTAAAGATGGTATATTTAGCAGACAGACAGCGTAAGCTTTAACAAGTCCCAAGTGTCTCTCAACACACAAATAACATTTAACTGATAAACATCAGCACAATCTTTTGAAAGTGTATTTAAAAGAGGATGCACAATCAAATGATCAAATTAATTAATTACTGGCCCAGTAAAATATATGAGGTAGTATATCATGAACTTGATTGTATACTGTACACGATATTTGTTTAGTTGTTTGAGTTAAGGGCGGCACGGTGGTGTAGTGGTTAGCACTGTTGCCTCACAGCAAGAAGGTCCGGGTTCGAGCCCCGTGGCCAACAGGGGCCTTTCTGTGCGGAGTTTGCATGTTCTCCCCGTGTCCGCGTGGGTTTCCTCCGGGTGCTCCGGTTTCCCCCACAGTCCAAAGACATGCAGGTTAGGTTAACTGGTGACTCTAAATTGACCGTAGGTGTGAATGTGAGTGTGAATGGTTGTCTGTGTCTATGTGTCAGCCCTGTGATGACCTGGCGACTTGTCCAGGGTGTACCCCGCCTTTCGCCCGTAGTCAGCTGGGATAGGCTCCAGCTTGCCTGCAACCCTGTAGAACAGGATAAAGCGGCTAGAGATAATGAGATGGATGGATGGATGTTTGAGTTAAAAAAATTCGTACATCAAATGTCATGATGTGGCAAGAACCAGAAATTCAATAAATTAATTACTGGCTCAGTAAAATATATGAGGTAGTATATCATGAACTTGATTGTATACTGTACACGATATTTGTTTAGTTGTTTGAGTTAAGGGCGGCACGGTGGTGTAGTGGTTAGCACTGTCACCTCACAGCAAGAAGGTCCGGGTCAAAAAACATGTTCATACACTAATACTTCATTATTAATGATTGTAGGTTGTTGCATTAATTTAGTTTGACTTGTTTTCTTTTTAAAGTACTTTTAGGTTTTGGACTCAAAAATGATATACAATATTATTATTATTAGTAGTAGTAGTATATGAAAATTAATACTAAGCAAAATAATCATAATTATACTTTTGTCATTAGCCTGCCACTGAAATATAATATACTATGCAAATTCTAGGTAAGGTCATTTATTGTTGTGTTCCCAGATTCATAACCTACATACCAGATATTTACACTTGACCATTATGTAACCTCTCAGTGGCTATTCAAACTAGGCTTTGAACATAGCGTTCTTATTCATCATCTGAATAATGAACATTCAGTGAACTACATAATAACACACACCTCATTTCAGTAATAGTGTCCCGTCTGATTGCTGTAATTGGCTCAGACGGCTGTCGCTGTTTGTTTCCGCAACTCGTTTGTACGTGTGAAACTTGTGCTGTTAATCGATAACCAAAATACAGTAGGGCTCTCCACACAGACGTCCAGAGCCAAAGTCTAGCCGCTGTACCCATGTGAGGATCATAATACACGCACACTCATGCACACACACACACACACACACACACACACACACACACACACACACACACACACAGAGACACAGGGAGAGGGGGGCCAGTGAATCACGTTGCTTTGACACGGTTCTGCTCTGTGCTGACAGCGAGAGAACACAGAGGAAGCAGCAAGTATGCACTGTACACACACACACACACACACACACACACACACACACACACACACAGGAAACCTGATATTCCTGTTCCCAGAAGAGGACAAGAGGGGAGTGAACAGAGCATAACACACACACAAGAGAAAGTACTGCCCTGTACACACTGATCGTCATACACACTCACTTATGTAGTGATCAGAAGATTGGGGGTTCAACACCCAGCACCACCATGTTGCCACTGTTGGGCAATTTAACAAGACCATTAAAGGACAACTCCAGGACTTTTTTTTAACCTTGGCCCTATTTACACATCTTTTTGAGTTCAGCTATTTACTCAGGACAAAATCGATTTAAATCAGTCCAGTATTGAGTTAGAACTCTGTAACCGGCGACCACAAAACGGCTATACAAAGGCAATCATCTGCGTCAAAATAAACCACACTGACAGGCTCATAATGTTATTGTAAGGGCCTGACAAGATGGAAAAAATCCTTAAAGTAACACACCTGTGTCTTTTTGCCTCAATAACTGTAAAGAAACTGTAAAAAAATGACTGTTTCTACACTCATTGCTTTACCTTGCTCTTCTTCTGGTCTCTGATGCAGCGCCCCATTCAGTGTGTATAGTCGATTATTGCATGAGTGATTATTTCCAAAGTAATGCTCGAATATTTAGATGATTATGACAATACAGACTAGACATTTGAATTTGATGGCCATTCCTATTTCATTGAGCCAGAGTATACAGACGAAGAGCTCCGAGAAATTGAAGACAGGATGAGGAGAGAGCAAGAAGAGCACTCTTTGCACTCTTCTTTCAATCATGGCTAGTCTCTATTATGTCTAAGTGTAAAATGTGGACCCAAAGAGATGGGAAAATAGGGCCTAGGTTAAAAAATCCCAGAGTTTTCCTTTAACCCTATCTGCTTCAGGAGCGCTGTATCATGGCTGACTTGCACTCTGACCCTGACTTCCTAATAAGCTGGGATATGCAAAGAAAAGAATTTCACTCTGTTGTAATGCATATCTGACAAATAAAGCCTTCTTCTTCACTTCACATAAACCAGAAAACAACCATGATTGTGAGAAAAGTGCTATAAACAATCAATAAAATATTTTAAAATTATTATGTTTATCCAGAGCCAGTTACAATTGCGGAAGAGACCAATTCAGTCAGTTAAGGACCCAGCAATAAGAACATGTCCACCCCAGAAACCCAAGACATTTAGTATGTCTCAACCACAGGAACCTTTTCAAGGCCCGAGGATGTTCCACAAGAACTTTAGTCATGTCTCCACCACAGGAACATTTCAGGAACCAGTTAGCCTTTTAGAAAGTCAGGAACATTTTCATTGCAGGGTGGTTTTCAGCAGGGCTTTGAACCGGTTCAAGGAACGAAAACGAAAACCGGGAACTTTTTCTATTTCACATGGAACAGAAACGAAACCAGAAACTTTATTACTTTTTATGCTCCGGAACAGAAACGCTTATTAAAAATAATGGTAACCGGTTAATACCGGTTTTTATTTCGTTCCTCAAAGTTTCTGCAGCCTACAAATAAAAAAGTCATTCTTCTCTTGCGCAAGTTTCTCTGACCCGCTGGGGTTCACTTCCTGTGTGACGTTCGCTGACTGAATGGAGAGAGTGGGAGGGTGGACTACTATCACGTCTCCACATCTTAAATAAGAGGTAAATATTGCAGTCTATCGTTATTCAAAAACGTCAATTTCAAACACGATATCAATATATTTGTCCACGTTAATAAGAGGCTCGCGAACATTAAATGACGTTAACCTCTGTTAGCCTATCAATGCATAGGGCCTGACTAGCCTTTGGTAACACACTAAACAAATTATCTTTCATTTTTGGCACTTTTTCTGTTTGTGTAGATGGGAAGACATACTGAGAATCCAAATCGCCAACATTTGAAATAATAATTGTTTTGAATTATTTCTTGTCTTATTTAATGAAGGTTGTAATAGAATTAGCCTACATTTGGCTTAAGCTGGATGAGACAGAGACATAATTTTATAGCCATTTGTTAAACAGCTGACAGGGAACGTAATTAACCGTTCCGGGAACAAAATTTTTTTGTTCTAACCGGTTCAGGAACGTCTATTTAATGGTGGAACCCAAAACCGGAAACGTTAAAATTCCGTTTCTGTTCGGAATGAACCAATAGGAAAAAAATTCTGGTTCAAAGCCCTGGTTTTCAGGAAACAATACAGTTTTACAGGGACTCAGGAACTTTTGCTGTCCACCCTGAAAACCTTTTTCCTTAACTAAAGTTTTCTAGAAACTAACAAATAGGTGCATATCTACCAGAGTAACCTTTTCAGAAACTTTTCATTTTTCAGGAACTTTTGTCATTTTATTGGTTTTCAGGAACTCAGGAATGTGCACATTTCCAACACAGAAACCATATCAATTTTTTTCAGGAACTCAAGAACATGTTAGGAACCTGACAAATTTTGGCTTGGGAAACTTTTCAGGAATTGAGAACATCTTTAAAAAAAAAAAACTTTAGGCTTTTTATGCCTCCACCACAGGAATGTTTTGAGGAATGTTAGGCACATTTTCTTTACAGGAACCTTTTCAAAAGCACAAGATGTTTTTCAGGCACTTTTTTCACAGGAATCTTTTCAGAACCCTAGGGGTTTTTCAGTCACTTTAGGAACAGGAACACTTTCAGGACATGTAAAAGTTTTTTTTTTTTAAACTAATAAAACCAATAACCCAAAGCTTGTTCCTTTTCAGGAACTGCACACATTTTTCAGAGACTTTTTGAAAAACTTTTCAGGAACCAAAAAAGATCTTCAGACACAATTACCGTACATCGCAGGAACCATGGACAGTTTTTAAGTCTCAGAAACTTTAGGCATGTTTCCACCACAAGAACCTATCAGGAGCCAAGAATGTTTTCCAGGAACTCTGAAACTTAAGGTAGACATTTCCACCTTTAAAGACCAAGGAGCTTTTTTAAGGACTTTTGGTGTTTCCACCACAGGAACCAGGATCATTTTATTTCTCGTTCCAGAGTACGGACGAGGAAGTGTTGGGGTGGAGCTTATCATACTGAACAGCACTGATTATTCAAACACAAGCTTCCCAGAATGACCAAACTCTGTCTTTCAAGAAACAATTCCGAAAGTAGTGAAAAGGTTTCATGCATGACAGTAATTACATGAAGACAGCTAAGACTCTAAATATGCTCTTTAATAACCGAGTTAGGACTCTCCCTCTGCACTTTTCTTCCTGGGTTTTAAGAAAGCAATAGTCATGATATAATGTTTCAAGGAAGCACTTGTCCAAATATAACTTTTAAAAGAAACACTGGTCTGTACGTGGCATTGTAAGCAGACACTTTTCATCATATGATCTTTCTTCTTTATTACTCTTCTCTATTACTGTACAGTTTCTGAAGAAGAACAGCTGATTACACATAATATTGTTGACACATCTGATCCAGTCTGAGTTACACAACTTTCCGTCTATACTTCAGCAGATGTCCATTCTTCACTACCACAATCATCATCGTCATCCTCACCCACACCCCTGTGCTCACTGTGCACTTTGCACCATGAGTGTCTTTACATCATACAATAAAAGGAGTCATTAGCATCTCTTATGTTCATCATCACCATTACGAGTATGATGTACTTGTCTGATCTCAGCATTCGACATCATCGCTATTCGTGAAAGTAACACCATCAACATCAATGTGACACACTGTACGCATGAAATGCCATTTAAAACCAGTGACTCAGTTTCATTATTCAGTTTCCCAACAGCTCACAACAGATCTAACGAGAAGCTTCGTTGCTGTGTCGCATTACACATTGCTGATGTTTTATCCATACACACACAGTGAACAGTGAGTCAACAGAGCTTGTGACTCAGATCTGATTCACACTCTGTTCCCCCTTCCTCCATCATCCCTAAATATCAGGCCCCCTACGTGCTTCTGACCTTCTTACACCTCCATACACAGCCAGAAGAGTAAACACTGTGCCTACTTTAGTGTACTTTTATTTGCTGACGGACAGACATGATGAGATAATGCCAAAGTGATTACTGTGTTATTATATTACATTATATAACCCTTGTTCTACTTTAAACACTTAGCAATGAGGTTTTGTCAGTACTGTAACTGATACAGTAAAACTCAACTGACTTGAAACTGAATTGAAACTGAGGACAGAAAAGGGAAAGAACAGAGGAAGGAATGTAAGGAATCCAAATTGCTCGTGCTGTAAATGCATTCTGGCCCAAGAGTGCACAGAGGAAGCCAAGTAACAGAAGAATGGGAGGCTTGGCACTGTGTTTGGTATGCGTGTGTGTCTTGTTTGGATCGTTTCTGACTGAGTAACTAAAAAAGGGACTGAGGCTGAGTGGGTGGAGTTTACAGTATATAGGTGGGGTGGTGCTGGTATGTGCCAGAAGGTTGTGAGGTCAAATCCTGACTTGCCACAGAGCCACTGTTTGTTTCTATTGAGACGTTTTGTATCAATAGAGGAATGAAAAGCCATCAATATTATAATCTTGATGGAAGATGAAAAGGGAGCATTTCAGTAATGAGATGTGATATATATATAAAACCCCGATTCTAAAAAAAGTTGGGACAAAGTACAAATTGTAAATAAAAACGGAATGCAATCATTTACAAAATCTCAAAAACTGATATTGTATTCACAATAGAACATAGACAACATATCAAATGTCGAAAGTGAGACATTTTGAAATTTCATGCCAAATATTGGCTCATTTGAAATTTCATGACAGCAACACATCTCAAAAAAGTTGGGACAGGGGCAATAAGAGGTTGGAAAAGTTAAAGGTACAAAAAAGGAACAGCTGGAGGACCAAACTGCAACTCATTAGGTCAATTGGCAATAGGTCATTAACATGACTGGGTATAAAAAAAGCATCTTGGAGTGGCAGCGGCTCTCAGAAGTAAAGATGGGAAGAGGCTCACCAATCCCCCTGATTCTGCGCCAACAAATAGTGGAGCAGTATCAGAAAGGAGTTCGACAGTGTAAAATTGCAAAGAATTTGAGCATATCATCATCTACAGTGCATAATATCATCAAAAGATTCAGAGAATCTGGAAGAATCTCTGCGCGTAAGGGTCAAGGCCGGAAAACCATACTGGGTGCCCGTGATCTTCGGGTCCTTAGACGGCACTGCATCACATACAGGCATGCTTCTGTATTGGAAATCACAAAATGGGCTCAGGAATATTTCCAGAGAACATTATCTGTGAACACAATTCACCGTGCCATCCACCATTGCCAGCTAAAACTCTATAGTTCAAAGAAGAAGCCGTATCTAAACATGATCCAGAAGCGCAGACGTCTTCTCTGGGCCAAGGCTCATTTAAAATGGACTGTGGCAAAGTGGAAAACTGTTCTGTGGTCAGATGAATCAAAATTTGAAGTTCTTTATGGAAATCAGGGATGCCGTGTCATTCGGACTAAAGAGGAGAAGGACGACCCAAGTTGTTATCAGCGCTCAGTTCAGAAGCCTGCATCTCTGATGGTATGGGGTTGCCTTAGTGCATATGGCATGGGCAGCTTACACATCTGGAAAGACACCGTCAATGCTGAAAGGTATATCCAGATTCTAGAGCAACATATGCTCCCATCCAGACGACGTCTCTTTCAGGGAAGACCTTGCATTTTCCAACATGACAATGCCAAACCACATGCTGCATCAATTACAGCATCATGGCTGCGTAGAAGAAGGGTCCGGGTACTGAACTGGCCAGCCTGCAGTCCAGATCTTTCACCCATAGAAAACATTTGGCGCATCATAAAACGGAAGATACGACAAAAAAGACCTAAGACAGTTGAGCAACTAGAATCCTACATTAGACAAGAATGGGTTAACATTCTTATCCCTAAACTTGAGCAACTTGTCTCCTCAGTCCCCAGACGTTTACAGACTGTTGTAAAGAGAAAAGGGGATGTCTCACAGTGGTAAACATGGCCTTGTCCCAACTTTTTTGACATGTGTTGTTGTCATGAAATTTAAAATCACCTAATTTTTCTCTTTAAATGATACATTTTCTCAGTTTAAACATTTGATGTCATCTATGTTCTATTCTGAATAAAATATGGAATTTTGAAACTTCCACATCATTGCATTCCGTTTTTATTTACAATTTGTT
Organism: Neoarius graeffei; assembly: GCF_027579695.1. Classification (NCBI taxonomy): domain Eukaryota; kingdom Metazoa; phylum Chordata; class Actinopteri; order Siluriformes; family Ariidae; genus Neoarius; species Neoarius graeffei. The sequence goes on from NC_083587.1 coordinate 22,734,954, forward strand.
CTTTGTCCCAACTTTTTTGAAATCGGGGTTGTGTATATATATAGTGCATAGGATGTTTCTGGGCAGCATGTGTTTGTATTCATGTCCAGGCATCGATTTAGCTGTTTGTGGGGACCAAACGTTTGCTGATCGATTGGAGACTCTCTGTGTGGAGTTCTGCATGTTCTCCTTGTGCCTGTGTGGGTTTCCTCCGGGTGCTCAGGTTTCCTCCCACAGTCCAAAGACATGCAAATTTGGTCAAATTGTCCATAGGTGTGAATGAGTGTGAATGGCTGTCGGTCTTTCTGTTTTAGCCCTGCGATAGTGTCACCTATCTAGGGTGTCCCCTGCCGCTCACCTAGTGTCAACTGGAATTGGCGCCGCGATGGATAAGCAGAATAGAAAATGAATGAATGAATTAATGTTGTTGTTTTAACATTGTACATACAGTACAATGTATAGCAATGCAATGTATTGATGCGGCTACAGGTTTCATCTAAATCAACTTACACAGAGTTGCATTTATTAGTTACTTATATTAGCCAATATAAAAATGTAAACGTGATACAAAAGGTATCTGTTAATATGTATAAATGACGCATATTATTGTATAAATTAATATTAAATAACAAGTGTGCTGTGTCTCAGAAACAGGGTTCATGAGTAATCCAGACTGAATTACTCACTGACCTCAATTTCCCACTCCAGGCTGTGGTAGTGACCCAGTGCCAAATGTGACCACCTTTTGGACAGTATGTCATATGTGCCATGTGCCAGGCGAGCTGTTGGCCCAGTTTAATTGCTCTGCAATCTGCCAAAACACGAGAAAGAAAGAAAAAAGTTAACATTTTAGAAACTTTTCCATGTTAGAAATTCAAGCTGTAAAGAAACTAATAGCTTTAAGAAGCACAGGATTCATAGGCACTTGAACTGAGAACAAAATGAACATTCAACTAGCAAAGAAAAAAAGGTTGCTTTAATTAAATTAAATTAAATTAAATAGTATATGTCAGTAAGAGAGGCCAACAAATATCCTCTCATGCACCCATACCACCATGTTTTTGACGACTTTACCATTTTAACCAGTGAATAATCTCCTTTGTTTCTACAGTATACTGCACTACTCCACTGCTGAGCTGATTCAAAATGGCGTCCTGTCGCCACCTATTGGTTGCTAACAACTAATGCAATGAACTTCATTTTCTCTTTGCTCTCTCTATATAAAATAAATGTAATACTGTCTTACAAGTTTCTTTGCTCTGTAAACAAACATATTATATATAAAATAAAAAATTATGACTTCTACACAGGCAGCACGGTGGTGTAGTGGTTAGCGCTGTCGCCTCACAGCAAGAAGGTCTGGGTTCGAGCCCCGTGGCCGCCGAGGGCCTTTCTGTACGGAGTTTGCATGTTCTCCCCGTGTCCGCGTGGGTTTCCTCTGGGTGCTCCGGTTTCCCCCACAGTCCAAAGACATGCAGGTTAGGTTAACTGGTGACTCTAAATTGAGCGTAGGTGTGAATGTGAGTGTGAATGGTTGTCTGTGTCTATGTGTCAGCCCTGTGATGACCTGGCGACTTGTCCAGGGTGTACCCCACCTTTCGCCCGTAGTCAGCTGGGATAGGCTCCAGCTTGCCTGCGACCCTGTAGAACAGGATAAAGCGGCTAGAGGAGATGAGACTTCTACACACTATAAATTGCAACAATTAGTTATATAGCTGACGACAACCGGCACAAAATGGCTTCATTTCTGTCAGTCGCGTGCGTGACCCCAGTGGAAAAAAAAACAACAGCTCTAGCTATTGTTATGCTAATAATATTATTAGCTACTATTAGCATCATCCAACATTTTAAAAAAAATAAAGTTACACTAATCAATTTGACTTGATAAGAGAGCTTCCTCATCTCATCTCATCTCATCTCATCTCATCTCATCTCATCTCATTATCTGTAGCCGCTTTATCCTGTTCTACAGGGTTGCAGGCAAGCTGGAGCCTATCCCAGCTGACTACGGGCGAAAGGTGGGGTACACCCTGGACAAGTCGCCAGGTCATCACAGGGCTGACACATAGACACAGACAACCATTCACACTCACATTCACACCTACGGTCAATTTAGAGTCACCAGTTAACCTAACCTGCATGTCTTTGGACTGTGGGGGAAACCGGAGCACCCGGAGGAAACCCACGTGGACACGGGGAGAACATGCAAACTCCGCACAGAAAGGCCCTCGCCGGCCACGGGGCTCGAACCCGGACCTTCTTGCTGTGAGGCGATAGCGCTAACCACTACACCACCGTGCCGCCCAAGAGAGCTTCCTGTAATAATATAACAGTTAAATTAACACTTTTGTACATTTGTGGTCAGCAGAGGTGGATAAAGTACCCAACTTCATTACTTAAGTCAAAGTACAGATCCCGCTGGTCAAATGTGACTCCGATACAAGTGAAAGTTCTCCAGTCAAATTTTTACTTAAATTAAAGTACTGAAGTACTTGCTTTTAAAAATACTTAAGTATTAAAAGTTAATTTTCTGTCAACATATTGTTGTATTATTGACACAACGCTTACAAAACCTAATGCTGTTACCAAAGACAGAAATGTGAATTCACAAAATGAACGCATGCTGTGATTTAACATTAAGCTAGCTTGTCAGTGAAACTCCACCTGACATGCGAGCAAACTCTTTTCAAACTTGAAATCATATTGGGTAGCTAACATTACTAGAAAAGAAAGATTTCTACATTCTGTTTATTTGGCAAGATTATGCTAAAATAGGGTGACCAGATTTCCCTAGTCTGAAACCGGGACACTTTTGTGCGCGACCATGCTCGTGCACGCACACCTTTTTTTTACGTAAACGTGACACTCAGAGAGGTGCTTTTATCATTTTGTTGAAGCTCACATTTATGAACATCTCACAGGAAATAAAACAAACAGGCATTTTGTTATCTAGTAGCATAGTGATATACAGATCAGTTAAATTATGGTCAGACAACAGATTTTGTAATGGCTGAGAACAGGCCAGGCTATGTCCATAGGCCAAATTTAAACTGATTTATTCCACCTGTTTGTGAGAACACCAAGAAGAATGCATATGCACATGTAGGCTATATCTCTAAAATTGTATTCACTATAGCATGAACTTAAAAAGTAGATATGTGACCTCAACATAGCCTAGGTCAGAATCAACCTTACTAACCATTCCACACAACTGAATGAATAAAGCAAGAAGATGTGTACAAAAGTGAACACTTTAATGGAAGGTGCAACAAGCTGTTCAACACAGCAATATGGCCAAACTGTCAGAATGGTATGTTAAACAGAAACAAAAAAGAGACAAGTGATTTGAGAATATACACTCAAACAAAACAGCAGTAAAGGAGGAGAGGGGCGACAGCCTGAGGAAAGCCCCCACAGGAGCGCACAGCATTTGCAACATAGGCTACCCAACTCAGTACAAGAACAAAACACTTACAGTGTGTGCAGTAGGCTTCGTGCGCATTGTTCTGCACCTCTCGGAGGAAGGGGTAGGTGCCCTGTAAATCTTTGGAAAAGGTACATTTTCTTTTCGGCATAATTGCTGCGGCATTACTGCTGCTAGACAAAGAACATTCGTGCCAGATAATGTTTATTTTATTGTTGCGTGGCAACACGTTCTGTTGTCTGGAATAATGTGGCTAAATAAACACCCATGCCACAGGGCCAGGGGGCAGTAACCAGGAAAGTTTGCGATTCCTGTTGTAGCAGCAAGGGCGTGGTCAAGCGTCGGTCTGTGACCGCGGAGTCAGGGAAGGTAAGTGGCAGAATCACTACACCTGATGTGAATTAATGTGTTTGTGTGTCTTCCCCAGTGACCGCGCCCTATATAAGGAGAGAGAGAGAGCTCTCGCCCCACCCAGACGACTGGAGTGTGTGCGTTGGCTGGGAGAGTTAAAAGTTTGCTGAAAAGTGAAAATAAAAAGAGTTTTGTGAACTCAGTTCTGGCCTGCCGTCCTTCTGTGCTCGGTTCCGGGTTTCAGCACCATTGTGACAGTCTGTATGGGTGGGTGGAGCACAGAAGGACGGCAGGTCAGAACTGAGTTCACAAAACTCTTTTTATTTTCACTTTTCAGCAAACTTTTAACTCTCCCAGCCAACGCACACACTCCAGTCATCTGGCTGGGGAGAGAGCTCTCTCTCTCTCCTTATATAGGGCGCGATCACTGGGAAAGACACACAAACACATTAATTCACATCAGGTGTATCTTACCTTCCCTGACTCCGCCCTCCGGTCACAGACCGACGCTTGACCACACCCCTGCTGCCACACCGGTCAATTCATCAAAATAGTAAATGCAGACATTTCTCCGCTAATGATTCCTATGCTGCTCAGTTGCAAACATCGCGAGTGGCGAAAACCGGGACATATCCGTGTCCCGACAGACTTTTGTCAGGACTCGGGACACACAACCCCAAATCGGGACTGTCCCGGTAAAACCAGGACGTCTGGTCACCCTATGCTAAAACATATTTCTGAAAGGACTTCAGATAAGTTAACGTTATTCATGTTAGTGTAACTCCATTTTTACATGCTAACTAACAGTGTCCAAGTTAACTCGCTACGTGTTATCGTTAGCCGTGGACAAGGCTATGACAACTTGGTGGGAAAATCCATAGAAAGTCATTTGACTAACCAGACTGCATAGCTATTGCAACGTGATCGCTAGCTCTAAAAGCACAGACAACTTCATTGCAAGCTTTCTCTTGGAATAAAACACATCCCTCAATATGCTTCTGCAGGTCAGACGATGAGTTTTTGTAGGCCGTGATATGGTTCGTTTTCGGCAAACAAAGCAAACATTTAAAACGAAATGAATCTTTAATCCTTTCAGAAAACTGAAACATGGGTTCTAGCTATAGCCATGGGTGCGTGCATTCTCCAGAAGATCCGCCTCCTTCCATTCTGCCATCAACTGATCGTGTAAAATAATGCTGTCGAGAAATAATTGAACTTGATTTTATCCAGTCTATGGACGTGACGTGACCCTAGTGATTACTGATAGACTGTCTCAGTGTCATCTGTAAAAAAAACAATCACGTTTTAGAAAAGAAAAGAAAAACACATCCACTTTCAAAGCCACTTCATAGTAACGAGGACCTTGATAGAAATGTAGTGGAGTAAAAAGGATGATATTTGTCTTTCAAATATAGTGAAGTTAAAGTGTTAAGTTTCCAAAAAAAAAAAATACTCAAGTAAAGTACAGATACTCAAAAAGTGTACTTAAGTACAGTACTCAAGTAAATGTACTTCGTTACTGTCCACCTCTGGTGGTCAGTGGACAGAAACAAAACATTAAATGCTTTAGCATTTCTGACACTTCAGACATCTCACATCAGAATGGCCCTTAACTCCTTAAAAAATCCATTGAAATCGCACACTCAGACTTTTTGTATGCTGTGAATTTTATTTTAAACCATATGAATATGTAGTTTCAAGATAAATAAGCTTATATCCACTTCTACACTGTCTGTGTGATGTTTTTAGTGAGTTGTGTTGTAATTACAACTGGTCCAACTTCGGTTGTCCACATCCTCCATGTTTCATTGACACACTTACATTTTGCCACCAGGTTTATGTTAAAAGTGAATTATGAAGTTTAATACAACCAGTATGTGAGATGAAAGGAAAATGTAACAAACAAAAAAAAATCCCTTTATGCTGGTATCAGAGTACATGATTAGCCCAATTTTGACACGATTTTGTCATCACAGACAAATTTCCAGCATCTGGCCCAAATATGAATGTCAGGAACGACAAACCACTTTGTACTATGACAGAATTGAGGAATAGAGATGTGGCATTTAGGACAACCCATGAAAAGTTTAGCATGTGAGAATTTTTTTGTATTTTTTTGCTGAGTTTGACAATTCCTGCGGCGTATTCCTTGACGTTCCTTCTGTAGCCATGATTGACAATTTCTTGACCCTCCTCCATGACAACATGCAAGGATGTGAATGATGATTGGTCGGGGTCAAACTTGTAGTGTTGCCAGTCTCCCGACCAAGACACAGTAAGAATTTATGGTACTATGATCAACTAATGTGACATGGTGATCATCATGAAAGACAAAACTATCATGCAATCTGATCCTGGTATTAGCCAAATTGATCAATCAATCAATCAATCAATCAATCAATCAATCAGCCAAAATGTCTGGAGACTAAGTTAATTTCGTTAGTTTTGCATTGGAGTTACTGGCTAACAAGTAAAAGGAAATTACAGCTAACATTCCACAAATTCCATCACACTAAATCATAATTCTGCTGAAAAAAGCTTAGTCCAACCAGCTAGCTGCTAAAACACAAAGTGAGATTGTTAGGCTGGTAGACCATCTTTGCCAGCGGGTATAAATTCTGGTAATTGTACACAGTTTCTGGGATTACAGCTTCTCATGCTACATTGTAGACAATCCATTTTTAAGAAAATAACACAACAAAAAGGCAATTGAAAAATTTCAAATCTTTATTGATCAGTCAAGTAAAAATCTATACTGGAAAATAACTTACCAGCTCCACCAGTTGCTAAACTCAGCTGGATTTTTTAGCAGGTTTAACAGACTCAGATAGACTTGATTATATCCCAATGTTTGAAAGTGGAATTGTATGTTAGGTTTGTACCTGTTAAAGAAGCAAACATGAGACACCAAACACCTTTGGCTAAATGTTCAAATGTGCATATCCAAAAAGTCCCCTAGTCCATATTTTCTATAAATGCCAAAAGGCATTGTTGATACTGTCTAGGACACGAACATTTTGCTGAGCTTTGTGGGTGCATTGTATACTCCATTCTTGTCAATGGTTTTCTGAGTATAAAATGACACAAAATGCAAAAATTTGTAATATATTGGTTTAGAACAACCTCAGATCAGCTTTTCTTTTTCTCATTCTTTCCAGCTGTAAACTGGATTAAAAAAAAATTGTGTTGTTGACTGTCAGCTCATTTCACAGGCCTCTCTTTAGCAGCAGGGAGTCGCTAACTGCCTGCGAGGCCTGCTGTCTTTTCCCAGAGTTCAGGCTTTGAAGAGTGCTGTGCATCGCTTATTCCCTTTCATGTCTGCACTATCTTGGGAAGCCATTGCAAGGGAGATTTCAAAGAGGAGGACCAGAGGAGGGCAAGACTCCAGAGACCGCTCTCGCCCTTCCACTAGGCATGAAGGAGAAATTCCAAACACGTTCAGCAGCAATAGCACACATACAATATGGGAGAGCAACAATAGCTGAATTGAGAAAAAACAAAGTAAATCAGCCATGGGGGGGGGGGGGGGGGGGGTTGCATTATAAAACAGAGGATACATAATTACAACTGAATGCAGTTTCTATCTGAAGGAAATTTTAATGAAGAAACAAAATTATAACTCAGTAATGTTGAAATGTAATGTGGGTCTCTCCTGCAGTCAGGCAAAATAAAGCATAAAAATAAAGTAGCATAAAAAGAAATTAGAACATATATCACATTTATAAAGAGTGATGAAACTACTTGAAGTGTTTTCCCCCTCACAATTAATATAATACCATGCTACTGAACAATTTTTGTTGTTAACGATAATGTAGGAACCTCTGTAAAGCCTGACATTTAGCCAAGAAGATATACAAACCAGTACAGGCATTTAGCAGACACTCTTATCCAGAGCAACATACAACATACCCAGAGCAGCCTGGGGAGCAGGTGCCTTGCTCAAAGGCACTTTAGCCATTCCTGCTGGTCCAGGGAATCAAACCACAACCTTTTGGTCCCAAAGCTGCTGCTCTAACTGTTAGGCCATGGCTTCCCCAAGCCTAAGTAAACATGCAACAAAGATTTATTTGGAGACCTGTCCAGGCAGGAATGGCCTAATATAATAGATAATAGAGGCAATTAATAGAATAATAGAGGCAGTGGTGGCTCAATGGTTACTAATCTGAAGATCATGGGTTCAAACCCCAGCACTGACAAGCTGCCAGTTGGGCCCTTGAGCAAGGCCCTTAACCTTCTCTGCTCCAGGAGCACTGTGCCATGTACACCCTTATTGTACGGTACATCACTTTGGATAAGAGAGTCTGCTAAATGCCTGTATTGTAATATTCTAATGCACATGCTTGATTGATTTGCCCTCTGTTGAAAAGTTTTCAACCAATCACATAGAACATCAGTGACCAAAAAGGAAAAATTGAAAAAGAGCACTTCATTTTTTTACATTTATTTATTTATTTATTCAGTGATGTTTTCCATTTTTATTACATATTCAGTTGATGTTCATGTGTAGACAGTGTAGTCTGCCATGATGCACTAAGCATTACAGGGAGCTACAGTCTAAATAACACTAATTATAGCTTAATTACAGGAGCTACTTTAAAAAAAAAAAGTCAACCCTTCACAGGATGAAGTCACTTATACTAACCTTTAGATTTACTTCATACTGACAAATAGTAATTCCATAATGTTACAATAATCTCTTGAGTCTCAGTAATCATTTGTTAACATCTGAGTGTATGAATTGGTGTCTTTAGGAAGCAAATTTCATGCAAACTTTAACAGATTTGATAATCAGGGGTGCTGAATTTTGACGCTTATCACTGGGACAGGGGCTAAAATATGGATAGAGTTTCTCAGAGAAAGCCTGACCAGTGAAAGAGTAGATACAAGTCTTATTCTTTACGTCATAGAAGGAGACGAGACCCTCTTCATAATCCACAAACACCCCAATTCTTTCAGGCTTCTGTTTCAAAGAGATTGAAATCCAGGGAGACTCACAAGCCATATATTCAGTCTCATGCCTCAGACACACAGACCAGTATCCATTCTCAGGGCAGGCTATAATCTTTCCCTTCCTGATAATGGACTCTCAGGCCACTCCTAAATCCCACATGGTCTTCCCTCTGACCTGTACCTCATAGTAAGATCTCCCTGAGGAGAATCCCTCCTTCCCCAGCACACACGGAGAGTGATCAAACCTCTCAGGGTTATCAGGGTAATTCTGTACACAGTCTCCACATGTCACTTGTTTTCTGTCTTCGGACAAAATGAGGTAAGGATGAGCCATATCAGGATCCAGAGTCACAGCCACTGAAAGTGTAACAATTTAAAGCCATTTTAAGATTTATACAGTATGTAATAATGAAGATTTATTTAGTCATGTGATCAGTGAGCGCACACACACACACACACACACACACACACATACCTGCATATTGCTGAATCGTCATCAGTTCTGTTTGGAAAAGAAAAAAAGACATCGTTTTGGTATTAGATTTTATATTTTGCTTAACTGAAGGTTAAACTTAACTGAAGTATTGGCACCCTTCAAGAGCATGACCAACATTTAAAGGTACAATGATTCAAGAATGCTTATAGTTCGTCATTGATGCACTGTGAGCATAATGGTGATGGAGGAAAAAGGAGCCTAAAGATCACAATTCAAATCATTTGTTTTGGTCAGATGAGGCTAAATTCTGGCTTTTTTTTTGTGTGTATAAACATCACTAGCATGTTAGGTGGAAAAATGAGGACTGCATACAAGGAAAAGCCCCCAAACTCACTCTGAAATATGGATGTGGATTATTGCTGGTTACTTGAAGCTTCTTTGTGGCTTGCGGCCCAGGGGTTGTTGTGAAAATTGATTGGGTCATAAATTCTTCTAAATAAACAGTACCAGGATATTTTGGCTTAAAAAGACTTGGCCATATATATTTGATGACATTATCTTTTAACAGTATCAACCCAAAAATGGTTGCAGGACACAAACTGAGTGGTTTGCAAGATAAATTTTAGTTCACAGTACTGAAATCTTAGTCTGAACTGAAGAGGACTGAAGTTCTGTATGGAGGATCCAGGATTTGCTACAAGTGTATCCAGCCTTGTTAGACATTAAAGTGCTGATGACATGTTTTTGACATCTTTGGTGATGTTTTATAACATAAAAAGTAATTCCCGATGATCCATATATTAATTCACGAAGGCGCCTATTTTACAAGTTATGATAAAAAACGCGGCTATTTGGGCAAATTTGACAGGGCTGCAGCACCCAGGAGACGAAGGAGGAGGAGGAGCTATATGACGTCAGCGAAAGAACCTTCCTCCTAACTTACCAGTTTGTTGTTGATATGACAGGTGTTCAGTTTATCATTATTAGTATTTTTATTAGACATTATTATACATTATTATATATATAGTTATTATGCCTTCGAGTTGTGTTGCCGGCTTTTGCTCCAAAACCCACAAGGATGGGGTAAGTTTATTCAAGTTTCCCAGAGATCCCGAGCTGCATGCGAAGTGGGTGAAACAAGTCAGGCGCACTCGTGACAAGTGGGAGCCCTCACCAACATCCGTCCTGTGCTCTGAACACTTTGATTTGGATTGTTTTGACACCCTTCCCAGCTTAAAAGAATCTCTTGGGTGTTCAGTTCAGCACAAACGTGTGTTACTACCATCAGCAGTGCCTACACAGTGTTGCCAGATTGGGAGGTTTCAAGTACATTTTTTGCCAGATACTGCTGAAGTTTTCCAGCCCAAAATATGTTCAAAACCCACCAAAATGCACTTGAAACCGCCCAACTGGGCGGGAAACCTCCCAATCTGGCAACACTGCCAGTATTCCAGAGGGGGTCTACTAGTAGCTATGCCAGATCCAAAGACAGTCCTCCTGTCAGAACATGTGTTGTGAAATGACATAAGATAAAGGTACATAGAGCTATAGATTCTACATGATAATCATAAATGTAATCATAAATTCGGCGTGATATCAGTCATGTATTTGCTTGTGAAAGCTTGCGGCTTTCATGTAACTGCCGCCTAGCAACGAGAGGCAAAGGGTAAAGAGGGTATCATAGATTCTATTCGGAAGAGATCAACACAATTCTAGACTCCCAGAAGAGGAACAGCTAGCACTAGAGAGTTCACCGGCGTTTTCATGCGCCATTTCCATTGAGTAGAACCAGAGTAGAACAGCCAGTGAACTGCAGCGTGTTCTTCTGCTGACGTCACAACATGGCCGCGAGCCACGGACCCAGTTTTCTTGCGCTGTGCAATTAAAAGTTGGATATTCGCGTAACAACAGCTTCTTTTCATGTAATTATAACAGAAATCTAACATGTTTGCCATGTTGTATAGTTTATTTAAGAAATTGCATAGAGTCATGTTCGTGTCATCAGCCCTTTAAAGGAAGGAGCTTAGCCATGTTATTCTCACCAAGAGACATTTTACGAAATACTAATTGGGAGAAAATGTTCGATACTGTTAAAATGCAACAGGACATCCCTATGAACTCAAAATATCACTCATTGTTTAATTTTGCTCATTTTCAAAAAGGTACCAATAATTCTGGAGTCATGAGTCTGACATCAAAGTCACCATATACTCAGAAGACATTCCTTGAATTAGGATGTACAAGTGATATTTTTTTTCTCTGTGCTGCAAAAATTACTGCCTACTACCTTCTTACTAATCATTAAAAGTACTTACTAATTTCAGCAAGCTTCTCCATTTCCTCACTGAGATATTTCTGAAGCTCAGACAAAGCTCTCATCAGAGTCTCCACACTCATCTCAGGGTTAACCCTGATGTCAGTCCAATTCTTGGTGTGTTTAGGGCTGCACATGGACGAGTACATCTACAACACAGCAGGAGAGAACAGAAATGAGCGCTGCTATGCCAAGTCCGCCGTTACCTCTGAGAAACACAGAGGTGCAAACCTGCAGGAAGTGGAGATGATCTTCAGTGTGTGAGAGCTGCTTCAGCTCAGTGTCTCTCCTCTTCAGTTCAGCGATTTCCTCCTCCAGCTCTTTAATGAACTCTTCAGCTTGCTGCTCTGCTGCTCTCTGCTTTCCCTTGATGGTCTTGAGCAGCTCAGCCCGGTTCCTCTCAACATAGCACACCAGATCATCAAACACCTTCATACTGTCAACCTTCTCCTTCTCTATGTTTCTCTAAGAGGAGACAAAACTTATTCATTTATGCATCCTTGTCATAAGGCAAAGAATAAACCAAGTTGAAACTCACATGATGGAGTTTTCCAGAGTGTTTGATTTCCTCAATCTTCCTTAGTCGAGCCTGGGTGAGTTGATGAACCTCTGCCTGTGTCATCCGTAAATGAGACTACAATCAATATATTATACACAATGATGAAATTAACATCCATCCACAAAGATTAAAAAAAGATTTCTCTTTATATATATATATATATATATATATATATATATATATATATATATATATATATACAGTGGCATGCAAAAGTTTGGGCACCCTTACTGAAAATGTCTGTTACTGTGAATAGTTAAGTGAGCAGAAGATGAACTGATCACCAAAAGGCATAAAGGCAAAGACAACATTTCTTTTCAGCATTTTCTGCAAGATTTGTGTATTATTTTTGTTCTGTACAATTGGAGAGTGAAAAAAGAAAAGGAACACTATGCAAAAGTTTGGGCACCCCAATACATTTGAATTCTCAGGTAACTTTTACCAAGGTTCCAGACCTTAATTAGCTTATTGGGCTGTGGCTTGTTCAAATTCTTTGTGAGGGAAGGTCAGATGATGCAGATTTCAAAGCTGTATAAATTCTCTGACTCCTCAAACTTGTCCCTAAAATCAATAACCATGGGCTCCTCTAAGCAACTCCCTCGCATTCTGAATAATAAAATAATTGATGCTCACAAAGCAGGAGAAGGCTACAAGAACGTAGCAAAGTGTTTTCAGGTAGCCGTTTCCTCAGATCGTATTAAGAAATGGCAGTTAACAGAAACAGTGGGGATCAAGGTGAGGTCTGGAAGATGAAGAAAACTTTCTGGAAGAACTGCTCGTTGGATTGCTAGAAAGGCAAATAAGACCCCCTGCTTGATTGCAGAAGACCTACAGAAAGATTTAGCAGACCCTGGAGTGGTGGGCCACTGTTCTACTATGCAGCGACACCTGAACAAATATGACTTTCATGGGAGAGTCATCAGAAGAAAACCTTTCCTGCATCCTAGCCACAAAATTCAGCATCTGAAGTTTGCAAATGAACATCTAAGCAAGCCTGATGCATTTTGGAAACAAGTCCTGTGGACTGATGTAATCAAAATAGAAGTTTTTGGCCACAATGTGCAAAGGTATGTTTGGAGAAAAAAGGGTGCCAAATTCCAGGAAAAGAACACCTCTCCAACTCTGAAGCATGGGTGTGGATCAATCATGCTTTGGAGTTGTGTTGCAGCCAGTGGCACAGGGCACATTTCATTGGTCAAGGGAAGCATGGATTCAAATAAATACCAGCAAACTCTGGAAGCAAACATCACACCATCTGTAAAAAAGTTGAAGTTAAAAAGAGGATGGGTCCTACAATAAGACAATGATCCAAAATAAGCTGAAGGTTTTGCCCTGGCCCTCACAGTCCCCTGACATCATTGAAAATCTGTGGATAAATCTCAAAAGAGCAGTGCATGCAAGCCAGCCCAAGAAACTTGTAGAACTGGAAGCCTTTTGCAAGGACGAATGTGCGAAAATCCCCCAGGTAAGAACTGAAAGATTATTAGCTGGCTACAAAAAGTATTCACAAGCTGTGATACTTGCCAAAGGGGGTGTTACTAAGTATTGACCATGTCAGGTGCCCAAACTTTTGCTTCAGGTCCTTTTCATTTTTTGGGATTTTATGCCTGTAAATGATGGAAATAAAAATGTAATCTTATGGAAGATATTAAATAAATGTACCCTCTTTACCTTTATGCCTTTTGGTGATCAGTTCATCTTCTGCTCACTTAACTATTCACAGTAACAGACATTTTCAGTAAGGGTGCCCAAACTTTTGCATGCCACTATATATATATATATATATATATATATATATATATATATATATATATATATATATATATGAGTGATTCCACGCTTATGGGTACTGAAATGGGGACATGAACTTATTCACCTAAAACCATTTCTTTTTTTGCCATCAGGTCACAAAACATGTAATCTTTAATGAATGATATGTTAAAAGATAACTTTAATTTTCTGAGATGTAATAAAAACATATTTATATGCCAAAGTCAAGCCTATGAGTTCCAAAATGATGTCTGTTACATTACTTCTGTTACGATTGTCCATCTCGCATCTGTTACAAATTAATTACAATCTAGCTATATACCATGTTTAGGGCAGTGGCTAGGCCTAGCTTTGAGCTGGTCTAGAATGGAGCAGTAAGGCGTCTCCTTCCCTCCACTAGCCTGGGTGTGCGCCTTGGGCAAGTGCTAGTACACCCTTAGCCTCCCTAAGTTAGGGTAACAACAAACCTTTCAAACCCAGAAACGTCTGTATGGTATCCATCGGTTTCTGGTCGGGTGATATACTGGCAGTGCTGGTAGTCAACTCGGCACCAGTTCTGGCACAGTCGCCCGATGGGGAGTAAACCCCGTACTAAATCCATTTCCGGATGTTCGGATGCAACCTCCCTGTTGCTGGACGTATTGGCTCTGTCATTCCTTCGGATTCCAATGGGGATGGTCGAGAGAGGTGTACTGGTGACGTAGGGCACCCCAGTGTCATCTTCAACCCTAGCCCTGGCCTCAATTCAATCGAGCTTTCGCCGGAGAGGACACTTCGGATGCCTTCGACGGCATAAATCCAACACGGGGGATGATATTTACCGGTTATAAGTTCAAGTCTGAAGGCATTAGGACAGGACGCCAGGGATCATCCTCGACAGTGGGAGAAGCTATTTAGCTTCTTTGGTCAATATTCGCCCGCTATAAGCTGTGCAGCCCCTAGCCAATAGGAAATTGACCTGCTGACCTGATATGTGATTCTGATTGGGTGTTCAGGATTGACATTAACTCACACCTGCAAATCGAAAGTCTTTAAATTTACTGATTGGCACATGGAATGTGCGTACGATGACGACCGGACTGACTATGGACTATGAACCTGATGAAACTGATTATAAACTACGCAAATCTGCTGTTATTGACAGAGAGCTGTCAACGAGATGTGTCGACATTGCTGCCCTCCAAGAGACAAGGCTACTTGAAACTGGCTCAATTCGCGAACAATCTTACACCATATACTGGTCAGGAAAACCATCAGGTAGCCCTCACCAACATGGTGTTGGCTTTGCTGTGAAAAACACCTTAATCAGCAACATCGAAGGCCCCTTTGCCATCTCTGAGAGGCTTTGCTGGCTCAGTCTGGCACTGAAGAAATGTAACTTGTCAGTCCTGTGTGCTTATGCACCTACCCTCTATGCTTCACCAGAGGATAAAGACCTGTTCTACAATCAGCTCAGTGACCTCTTGTCTACTATCCCCAGCTCAAACAAGATCCTGCTACTTGGCGATTTCAACGCACGTGTTGGTCATGACGTTGCCCTGTGGCCAGATTGTCTGGGTAAATTTGGTATCGGTCGCATTAATGACAATGGGCAGCGTGCTTTGGAGCTGTGTGCAAGATTTCAGCTTTGTGTCACAAACACTTTCTTTAAGCTGAAAGACCGCCATAAGGTCAGCTGGAAACATCCTCGCTCTAACTCCTGGCACCAACTCGATCTGGTGTTGACTAGACGGCGGGACATCAACGACATCAGGATAACTAGAGCATACCACAGTGCAGACTGTGATACAGACCATGCTCTTGTCCTGTCAAAATTTTGTCTTAAGATCAAGAAATTCCACTCTGCTAAAAAACCTGGACAAAAAAGGGTTGATGTTGTTAAAACAAATTCTACCAACCTAGCTACCTTGTTTGTGGAAACACTGAGTAATAGGCTTGCAGAGAAACATGCAGATGATGCTGAAGATCCTGATTCCACCTGGCACATGCTTAGAGACACCATATACTCTGTTGCAATCGAAACTTTTGGATATCGCTCCTCTAATAGCCCTGACTGGTTTGCTGACAACTTGGATATCTTAACACCAGCCATTGAGAAGAAACGCAAGGCTCTTCTAGCTTTGAAAGACAACCCATGTATGCGTAACAAGGCACAATACCAGTCATCATGTAACATGGTTCGCCAACTATCCCGTAGTTGTATCAACCGCTATCTGCAGGACCTCTGTGACACCATAGATGGAGCCTCTGCAAGTGGCAACCTAAGGGCAATGTATGCTGGTATTAAATCTATCATCGGCCCAACCGGAAGGAAAACTGCTCCACTGAAATCAAAAGATGGCTCAACTATCTCTGAGAAATCCAAGCAGCTAGAAAGATGGATTGAACACTACTCAGAGTTATATGGTCAGGAAAGTTCTTTTAATCAAGAGGCTATCGATAACATCCCAAATGCTGACATTCTATACAACCTTGATACTGAACCAGATGTTGAAGAGGTCAGTCGTATCATCAAGTCACTCCCTAAGGGCAGGGCCTCTGGCTCAGATGCAATACCAGCCGAATTACTGAGGGCTGGGCATGACGCACTTATCCCACACCTCTACAGCTTGTTGATCAAATGCTGGAGAAAAGGAACTATACCACAAGATATGCGCGACTCCAACATCGTCACCCTGTACAAGAACAAAGGGGACCGTGGGGACTGCAACAACTATCGTGGCATTTCACTCTTAAGTGTGGTTGGCAAGGTGTTCGCAAGAGTGCTGCTTTCCCGCCTACAGCTTATCGCTGAAACAGTCTACCCTGAGTCTCAATGTGGCTTTCGTTCTGGACGTGGCACAGTTGACATGGTCTTTACTCTTCGTCAGATTCAGGAGAAAAGCAGAGAACAACAGAAACCACTTCATATTGCGTTTGTAGATCTCACAAAAGCATTTGACCTGGTGAACAGAAATGCTTTGTTCCAGGTCTTGGAGAAAGTTGGCTGTCCACCACGCCTACTAAAACTTATAACATCATTTCACTCAGACATGACGAGCACCATACAGGCCGATGGAATGACATCAGATCCATTCAACGTTATCAGTGGTGTTAAGCAAGGTTGCGTTCTAGCACCCACACTTTTTGGAATCTACTTCTCCGTGTTACTGAAGCAGGCCCTGACAGACATTTCTTGTCTGTCGATTAACACTCGTTTTGACAACAATCTCTTTGCTGCAGGCCGACTGAAAGCAAAGACTAAGATCTCCCGTGTTGAGCTGTGCGAAATGCTTTATGCTGATGATGCAGCCTTCTGTGCTCAGTCAGCCGCTGACCTGCAAACTATCGTGGACAATTTTGCTCAGGCTTGTTCTGACTTCGGCTTCAAAATCAGCATCAAGAAGACAGAAATAGTAAGCATCACAGACATTCCGAGAAACATCACTATACACGATCAGGTTTTGGAAAATGTATCTGACTTCGTCTATCTAGGGTCAAACATCTCAGCGAACTGCTCCCTGGATCATGAAATCAATCGACGCCTGGGGAAAGCAAGTACAACCTTTGGTAGACTCTCCAAACGTGTGTTTGACAACAAGAACCTTACTATCAAAACTAAAGTTAGAGTTTATGAAGCCTGTGTTTTGAGTATCCTTCTCTATGGCTCAGAGTCATGGACAACTTATCGTCGACAGGAGTCAAAACTCAACAGCTTCCACATGCGATGTCTTCGTAACATACTTGGTTTACGGTGGCAAGACAAAGTCACAAATGCTGTGATCTTGGACCGATGTCACGCAAAACCTCTGACAAGCATCTTGAAGCACAGACGCCTCCGCTGGCTAGGCCATGTATACAGGATGACTGACCAGCGTCTGCCAAAAGTAGCCCTGTACGGAGAGTTGAGTGAAGGTTTGCGGAAACGTGGACGTCCTCTCCTTCGATGGAAAGATGTCGCGAAAAGGGACTTAATTAGCTTTGGCATTGATCATAAGACCTTCGAGATCGGCTGCAGAGACAGATTACTCTGGCGGAAAATGACCCACAGAGGTCTTGAACTAGATCATACATCATATCTTGCTCACCTTGAGCAGAAAGCTGTTAAACGTCATCAAAGAAAGCTGAAAGTGAATTGGTCATAGTTCTTCGCGAACTGAAGACGGCCCATGAGATATACCATGTTAATCTTATTGAAAGAATGTGTATGTTTATTCTACTACACATGTTTATTAATTATATTTGCTAAAACATTCACCTTCCTATGTTTCAAAAAGTAATTCTACATTGTTAAAATTGAGAATATATATGTCCACAACACTTCTGTTACGTTCTGACTTTGGCATATAAATATGTTTTTATTACATCTCAGAAAATTAAAGTTATCTTTTAACATATCATTCATTAAAGATTACATGTTTTGTGGCCTGATGGTAAAAAAAAGAAATGGTTTTAGGTGAATTTTTAAAAATAAGTTCATGTCCCCATTTCAGTACCCATAAGCGTGGAATCACTCATATATATATATATATATATATATATATATATATATATATATATATAAAACATTGGGTTTTTTTTTATTACTTTTGTCCCTTCATTAGTGCCCACCTAATGACATCCTGCTCTTTTCTAGGTACTCGACCATGGTACAATAATTTTTATTTAATTTATATATATATATATATATATATATATATATATATATATATATATATATATATAATGTGTGTGTATTATATATGCACACACACACACACACTGTATATTTATACTCTGGCATATTTACATTATGTATTTTATACTATTGTTCATGAATGCGCACTGTCCCTATCAAATAAATTAATACATTAATAAATTAATTTAAATTTAAAAAAAGCTAGCACTCAAACTTCTCTCATGCTCTTTCTTTCAATGGCCTGAAAAGTATTGGCCTCCTTGGGTTGGTATTGGGGTGTACTCAATACTTTTGTGGAATCAATATATTTCAGATAGTGTTTTTGTCATCTCATCTCATTATCTCTAGCCGCTTTATCCTTCTACAGGGTCGCAGGCAAGCTGGAGCCTATCCCAGCTAACTATGGGTGAAAGGCGGGGTACACCCTGGACAAGTCGCCAGGTCATCACAGGGCTGACACATAGACACAGACAACCATTCACACTCACATTTACACCTACGCTCAATTTAGAGTCACCAGTTAACCTAACCTGCATGTCTTTGGACTGTGGGGGAAACCGGAGCACCCGGAGGAAACCCACGCGGACACGGGGAGAACATGCAAACTCCACACAGAAAGGCCCTCGCCGGCCCCGGGGCTCGAACCCAGGACCTTCTTGCTGTGAGGCGACAGTGCTAACCACTACACCACCGTGCCGCCCATAGTGTTTTTGTTTTTTTTATTACTTTTGTCCCTTCATTAGTGCCCACCTAATAACATCCTGCTCTTTTCCGGGTACTTGATCATGGTACAAGAATTTTAATTTTATTTATTTATTTATTTTATTTATTTATTTTATTTTATTTTATTTTTATTTTTTTTTTTGGGGGGGGGGGGTGTTGCTTGTTTTCGTTTGTTTGTTTTTTTCATACCTGAGCTGCCTCTAGGAGACCTTTTGTGAAAGTGACAGGATTTACACATGATTCATGTTTATTCTCCAGTCAACATCACACATTTAATGGGATAGAACACATCAGTGGCTTGGATATGAGCCAGCTAACAAGGAAATTTATAAATTATGGACATGAAACCATCATTTCAAGCTGCAGGCTGTAATGTGTTTTATGGCTGTAACACACTTGTGGTTATTTCACATCCAGTTTCGCAAGACTGAAAATGACACACCCAAACACACACGGTGTCCACACAGTAATGAACTGTTCTGCAGCATAATCTGATGACACAAAATTGATTAATTAGATAATTATAAGATATAGAGTTTGGGGGTTTATAAATAAATTTATAAATCTATAAAATATACAAAGTTAGATTTGGAGTAGTCATGTTTTAAAGTCATAATCACACATAAAAGATAATTTAAAAAATTATGAATTCTATGAGGGCGGCACGGTGGTGTAGTGGTTAGCGCTGTCGCCTCACAGCAAGAAGGTCCTGGGTTCGAGCCCCGGGGCCGGCGAGGGCCTTTCTGTGTGGAGTTTGCATGTTCTCCCCGTGTCCGCGTGGGTTTCCTCCGGGTGCTCCGGTTTCCCCCACAGTCCAAAGACATGCAGGTTAGGTTAACTGGTGACTCTAAATTGACCGTAGGTGTGAATGTGAGTGTGAATGGTTGTCTATGTGTCAGCCCTGTGATGACCTGGCGACTTGTCCAGGGTGTACCCCGCCTTTCGCCCGTAGTCAGCTGGGATAGGCTCCAGCTTGCCTGCGACCCTGTAGAAGGATAAAGCGGCTAGAGATAATGAGATGAGATGAATTCTATGATATAGTGTATAAATGTTCTATAGAGCATGAAGCAGAGTTACTCTTACCAGCCGAACATTGATTATTTTCCCATTACAACACATCCAATAGTGTTTTGTTCCTCTTATACAACATGATTTTGCCAGACTAATGAAACATCACCTCTTTTAATTCTCATCTCATCTCATTATCTCTAGCTGCTTTATCCTGTTCTACAGGGTCGCAGGCAAGCTGGAGCCTATCCCAGCTGACTACGGGCGAAAGGCGGGGTACACCCTGGACAAGTCGCCAGGTCATCACAGGGCTGACACATAGACACAGACAACCATTCACACTCACATTCACACCTACGCTCAATTTAGAGTCACCAGTTAACCTAACCTGCATGTCTTTGGACTGTGGGGGAAACCGGAGCACCCGGAGGAAACCCACGCGGACACGGGGAGAACATGCAAACTCCGCACAGAAAGGCCCTCGCCGGCCACGGGGCTCGAACCTGGACCTTCTTGCTGTGAGGTGACAGCGCTAACCACTACACCACCGTGCCGCCCTCTTTTAATTCTATTAATAGTTAAATTTAATGATGTGGAACACCTACAAATCATTCCTGTTATCACTTATGTTATAGTAGCTACAGTATGAACGCTCATTCCATCACCCTTCTCTCATCTCATATTATCAGGAAACTGCAAAGCGCTCAGTCCTGAAAACGTTCCTCTGGTGGAAAACTTCAAGTTACAGCTTGACCTCTGACTATTACAGAGCACTGATGCTTGGGACTCTTTTTTTTTAAAAATACTAAATAAACATATCCTCACAGAAAATATCGCCATGATAAAGATTGATAATACTTTATTTCTTTGTTAAGTAAATATTTTTTAATCCTTTTATTATTACCTTTAGATGATATGGAATGTCCACCATACAAGTCCCTGTGAATGAGTTGTTACCATAGAAACAATATTGTATAAGAAAGCATGCATTAATATAATCCTTGCAGTCGGAGTTCTTATCGGAGCTGATGTGTTATAAAATTAAACCTTCTGAGCAGGCAGAAAAAAAAATCTGTGGCAACATTTTTATTATGTATCATGTCTAAATGTCTCTCACCCTCTTTGCTTGACTCTCCTCCTCTATAGGAACAATGGTGTGGGTTTTGTGGTTTCCCTCAGTGCAGAACTGACAAACACACATCTGGTCATCTCTACAGAACAGGTCCAGGGGTCTCTTGTGTTTCTGGCAGATGTAATCCTCCAGCTTCTCCACAGCATCCATCAGTTTGTGTTTCTTGAATTGAGATGCACTTCGATGAGGCATCAGATGAGTGTTACAGTAAGAAACCCCACAGTCCAGACAGGACTTTAGAGCTTCCAGCTTTTCCCCTGTGCAGCAGTCACACAGCACCTTCATACCAAGCTGCTTCGCTGTGCTGCTGGATTTCACCTGATTCAACTTCCTAAACTGAGTAACCAGTCCAGAGATGAACGTATTCACACAAAGCTCAGGCCTTTTAGTAAAATCCTGCTTACAAACTGGACACTGGCAGTGTGAACTGTTATCCCAGCATTCTTTGAGACAGCCCATGCAGAAGTTGTGTCCACACGGAGTAGACACTGGATCAGTGAACACATCCAGACAGACTGCACACTGCAGCTGTTCTTCACACAGAAGACTACTGGAGGAAGCCATGACTAAGCAAACACACACACACACACACACACACACACACACACACACACACACACACCAAAATCACATATCATAGACTTATTAGTGTACGGAAATCCTCATGGGTCTAGTTAGAACTCAGAAGTGAATTGTCATATTCTTCAATATAGATTTACATCTATGTCAAAAACTATATAATCACACCATCAGTTTAGTACATAAAGTATAAATTAAAGCCATAATTAGGAACCCATTATCTCTTGCAACAGTAAACAACCAACACTAATTAATACAAAGAATTTGCAATGTTTTTGTCTTAAATTAATCCAGCTATCTGAATTCTACTAACATATTCCCTTATACTCTTTTTAAAAACATTTTCTACTCATATATACATTTAAACCCTACATTGTCAGAAATAGAGGTACAGTAGGAGTCCATTTCTGTTCCCCAAGGTACAATCTACACTAATGTACCCCCTTGGGCTCCTTATTGGACCTCAAGGTAACTGTGTTTACATTTTTAGGGCCAAAAAGGTACATATATGTTCCCAAGCAGTATATAAAGGGTGCAAATGTACCTTAGAGGATACTGCCCCAGTGACAAGCCATTGTACCCCTAAAGGTACAGTGATAAACTTTATTTTCTGAGAGTGTACAACTGAACTGAAACATGTTTAATTTTTGAATATATTTACAATCTGGTAACCTCCAACAATGTAAAGTGCACTTAAATAATTCATTCTAATTCTACTGAAAAAATAGTAATATATTTCTTTAATTTGAATTTAACATATAAATATATGAAAACATGACCTCAATATAACCATGAAAACCTTATCTATCTGTCACATCAGCACCAGAGTCTGATCCAGACTCTGTTTCCCAACATCCTCCACACAGCATTCAAATATGGCCACCACAGACTACGAATCCTGACAGCTCTCACGTTCAAATGCTCCAGCTCCAGCTTACAGCTAACGCACACCTGTCTCACATCATGGGCCATCACCAGAGACTATTTAAGTGCTCTCTTTACACACATAGTGCTCAGTATCATTAGTATCTAACTTTCCAAGTCTGTTCTTTAATTCACTCATTTTCTGATCTTGAGACTCAGTACCGTCTTTGTTCTTGGGTCGTTCCCATTTTTGGATATTGCCCTTGATTGCTGTTTTGGACTTATTTGCCAGTACTAAAAGAACTGAACCATGATTGCATCCATGTTTGCTTCATAATATGACAGATTACTAGGATGTACCACCTCATATGGATTCAGTGGACTCAGAAAATCTTCAGTGCACACTCTCCGTACAGGGACACTACTTCGTCAAACAACAACAGCATATCCAAGAGAAGGGCACCAAGATCCAGTAGCTGACTAAGGTGCTCGCCCAGGCGTCTATCCCACAAACCTGCACCAGCTGCGTCTCCAACACCCCTTGTGATCCCCCTCATCCCAGCCCGACAAGTTCTTGGGAGAAACCTCACAGTTTCAGTAGTTCCTACTCCAGTGCTCCCTATAGTTTGCCCCTCAAGAGGGTATTTCTGACCTGTTGAAGATCACTTAGCCTGCTCTGGGGTAAGACCCTCAGCTGGGCATCAGTGGTGTAGGAGAAAGATGGCAAGTCTATCTCTTCATACAACCACTTTGTCTGTCTGTTTCATCTGTTGTTTGATCACATTCTGGAGGGAAAGGAGATCAGAGAATAACTGCAAGCAGGGGGGAAGAAGAACAGTGGAGTATGCGCTTGAGTTCCATATGCTAGCTGTGGCAAGCAGCTGGAATGAACTTGCATTAAAAGTTGCATTTCACTAGGGTCTAAATGCCAAGGAACTCACAGAGCTGGTGTATCAGGATGACAAAGAATATGTACAGGAAGTGCTTCAGCAGAGCTACATCCAGCCTTCCGCCTCACTAGCTTCAGCCAGATTCTTTTTTGTGTGGAAAAAAAAGAAGGCAGACTGCATCTGTGCATTGATTCAACTCAGAGTTCCTCCAACGCCAGGATCTGATCTTCCCAGGCAGTCTCCTGTCCAAGTACTAATCAGCTCTTGAGGCACATGGGTGCAGTGCCAATCTCCATTTCAGTAGCCCTCGGCCTCTTGCCTATTATATAGCTAGGGTTACAGTGGGGGGCTGGTTCTCTGGTAACCATGAGAGTTTGACTCCTTACTCACATCTGTATTGCAGCGTGTCTCACCAAATGGCAGTAGGTACCATTTTTACGATGGTCTTTGGTATGACCCGACCACGAGTAGAAGTCGTGATCTCCCGAGTGCATGGATTACCGAGGTTTAAACCAGATTTTGATTAAGTATACTTATCCCTTGCCACCTGTCATTTCCGCCTTAGAACAACCCCACATCTTAACAAAACTTAACCTGAACACTGCTGACCTGAACCTGGTCCACATCACACCAGGAAATGAATGGAAAAGGGCCTTACCTCTGGCCACTACGAGTATACAGTCATGCCGTATGGGCTCTCTTGCACCCCCTCAGTTTTCCAGTGACTTGCTGAGTGATATACTGGGGCAGTTCGTCATAGCATACATCAACAATATCCTGATTTACTCCCCTTTCTTAGAGAGTCATGTGGAGCACATTAAGAGAGTCCTGGCCTGGCTCCTGGAGAATCAACTGGATATCAAAACACTCAGTATCATTAATATCTGACTTACCAAGCCTGGTCTCTTATTCACTGATTTCCTGGTCTTGGCATTTTCTATGTTTTTTGTTCTCGAGATTTGGATCACGTTTCTTCGTGTTGTTTGCAGATCACCTGACCTTTCCCATTTTTTGGATATCGCCCTTGATTACTGTTTTGAACTTGTCTGCCTGATATTTTTATTCAAAGATCTCAACTCCAATTGCATCCGTGTCTGTGTCACACCCTTGCATGCTCGAGCCTGACACTATCTTGAAACCAGCTGTTATTTATAGCAGCTAGACTAATGTGCTATTCCTAAATCCAGCCTATCCAGTATTCAACCCATTTTTAATATTACTATCCTTTAATCTGTAGCCTATAGATAGATAGATAGATAGATAGATAGATAGATAGATAGATAGATAGATAGATAGATAGATAGATAGATAGATATTCACTCACAATTATTTGCCAAAATTTTTTTTTCACTTTCTTTGCTGTTTTTGTGCCAGATATATGAGACTGCCACACATATACTCTATTATATATTATTCTATCCACATTCACTGGATATGAGCAATGCACACTCTGATTGGCTACTTTACTACTAGGCTATCAGCTCATATACCATGAGTAGAGAAAAACAAAATGGAGGAGTGTGTTGCTGAACCAAGCGAGGACAAAATAAAAACTCTACTTGAAAACAAACCCCCAAAAATACAAAAAAGTGGCAAAATATGGAAAGTATTTGATAGTAAGAACATACCTTTTTTTATTTTCAATTATTATTATTCTAGCATTTTTCACAAATTACTACTGCCATGTCGCCAGTTTGTTTACATTCTAAGCGGAAATGATTTTGTCAGACGTTTTGTATAAAGTTTTTATTTATCAAATTTGCAAAAGATAAAAATAAAAAGGCTCTGTTTCTCAAAATCCAGTGAATGTGGATAGAATAAAACAGTTATTCCACTCAATCTCGTTGTGGCTATCAGCTCATGTACGACTCGATTTTGTGGAATAACTGTTAATTATACTTAGGCTTCTCAAGGAATATGTTAATGCTGGTTTTCACATAAAAAGTATGAATAATGATTAATCTGATGAGTAGAATTTTACTGTTTACATCAGAAATATAATCAGAGCTTTAGATTGAAATTACAGATTGAAGTGTTCATGAAAGCTTAAGACAACAATCATTGTTAAGTTGTGTTTGGTTCAAGAAAACTTGAATTAAGGTAAAACCTACATGTGCTAGGCTAAATCTTATCTGTGTTGGTGCATAAATGTATCATTTATTTAAAAAAAATTGTCAGTAAGCATTACATTTAAATATATGCTGAGTATTAAATGCTATGCTACGTTTGGGTTAAATAAATTTGACCCTGAGAATTCAAGTGGAATTTTCCACAGACAGTAAATATGTAAATATTGAACAAAAAGCAGTTACTTACTGGATCATAATGAAATTATGAAGTTTTCCACTCAGTTTATTATCCTTCTTCTCTTCTTCTTCTTCTTCTTCTTCTCTTCTTCTTATTATTATTATTTTCAAATCATAGATTTGTGATTGTAAAGGTTTAAAAAGAAAAATGCAACAAAGCCTAAACTTACACAGTATATTGTACTAAACACTGTAATCACTGAAAGAATATAAAATACTAACTGCTACATTATTTCTATTCCTAACCATTATCTGTTCCCTTTTCTACCCCCTTCCCTTTTGTTTATTTAACTCCAATAGCTTTACTTACTCTTAGAAGGGAAGCTTCACAACTGAGATGGTGGCCACACACAGTTGCATTTTAATATCCTGAGTTTCATTTCAACTGAAACACAACTGCATGCTTTCCCAGGAAGTCAAACTGATTTCATGTACATAGAGAGCACGTTTACAAACAAAACTTCAGCTAAGTACAGCAAGAGGAATCATATGTTGGGTATATTTTATGAAATAACTCATTATTTGGTTATTTATTTTATAGGTAATGGTTACTGATGCAGGACAAGCAGCTGCAGAATGAAAAGTGGTGGTGTTGTGATGACACTGTCACTGTTTCCAGACATAAATTCAGTGTTTACTTTCATTAAATTCAGTTTCCATTCAACATTGAAATCAATCAATCAATCAATCAATCAATCAATCAATCAATCAATCAATCAATCAAACAGCAGTAGCAACAACAACAATAATAATAATAATAATAATAATAATAATAATAATAATAATAATAATAATAATACAAAAAAAAGTTTCAAATAAATTATAATTATTTATACATAGCCTTCCATTTGTTTATTGACTTTGATTTAATTTCTTTACTTGTTCGGTTGTTTATATAACATGCCAAAATTCCATCATTTCCTTGACTACAGTAACTGTAAATATGTACAATCATTTCATCTAAATATTTTAGACTTTCAAGTATTGTCATAGTTGCTATTCTATTTATTTATTTATTTATTTATTTATTAGTCTAGTGGACTGATCACTAAAATTGTTCAAAATGCATCTTGTTTTTGCCCTCAAGCTTAAAAGGTGCAGGTCAGGATATCAGCTGCCTCGTGATCTGAGTAAAATGACTCAGCTTCCCATCGTCACTTTCTTGGTTGTTGTTCTCCCCCAGTGTTCAGTAACAAAACGGAAAAGAAAACTGCAACTGATTGTGTCAGCAACTGAATGTAGCCACTGAGCAACCTGGTTACGCAAGCTGAGTGTACACATGAAATGATCCAGAAGAGGGTGACATTTACACACCAAGCAAACCAACCACCAGAGTGAAAAAGCCAACACAGTGGTCATTAAAAACTCAAAACCTTACCCTCCATCTGTTACATTAATCAAAATCATGACTGTTATCGCGGGTGGCACGGTGGTGTAGTGGTTATTTTGTTGCGACATGATTTTGAGCATGATTTTGAAGCTGACGTGTCTTGTCCATTTAAATACCTGTAATTACTGGATGGTTTGTTTCTGTAGATTTAGCAAAGATGCCTTCAGAAATAATGAAATTAAATGTTTCTCAAGGGCGGCACGGTGGTGTAGTGGTTAGCGCTGTCGCCTCACAGCAAGAAGGTCCGGGTTCGAGCCCCGTGGCCGGCGAGGGCCTTTCTGTGTGGAGTTTGCATGTTCCCCCCGTGTCCGCGTGGGTTTCCTCCGGGTGCTCCGGTTTCCCCCACAGTCCAAAGACATGAAGGTTAGGTTAACTGGTGACTCTAAATTGAGCGTAGGTGTGAATGTGAGTGTGAATGGTTGTCTGTGTCTATGTGTCAGCCCTGTGATGACCTGGCGGCTTGTCCAGGGTGTACCCCGCCTTTCGCCCGTAGTCAGCTGAGATAGGCTCCAGCTTGCCTGCGACCCTGTAGAACAGGATAAAGCGGCTAGAGATAATGAGATGAGATGAGATTTCTCCACTGAGCTTCAACAGGAATTAGACAAGGTGTCAGATAAAGAAGATGGGGATATTTCTATATCTGTTGAATGTGTTGAACAGTGCTTTGCCAGGATAAATATTCATAAGGCAAATGAACCGGACAACATCAGTGGAGTCGTGCTCGAGACCCGTTCTATTCAACTTGCACCCATTTTCACAAAACTGTTTCACCTATCTCTGGATACATGTACTGTGCCCTCCTTGTGGAAGACATAAGAGATCATTCTTGTGCCCAGCAAAGCTAAGCCGTCAGTGTTGAATGATTACAGACCTGTCGCATTAACATCAGTGGCCATGAAATGTTTTGAGAGGATCGTTATGCAATATCTACGGAAGGACACTGAACGCCAGTTAGATCCTTTACAGTTTGTGTACAGACAACACAGAGGAGTGGAAGACGCGACTGCTACTTTGTTGCACAAAGTGTATGACCATCTAGAAACATTTCATTCGTATGCCTGTATTTTGTTCGTGGATTTTTCATCTCCATTTAACACCATTCAGCCACATGTTATGAACAGAAAATTATTGAATATGAATGTCAACTCATCTCTGATACTTTGGATCAGTGATTTTTTTATGTAACAGGACACAGTTCGTGCATGTGAATTCTACTTATTCCTCGACGCTTACAACCAACACTGGTGCACCACAGGGCTGTGTCCTGTCACCAGTGCTTTTCGTATCATACACTAATGATTGTTTTGCTTGTGATCCAGTCTGCTCCATTAGAAAGTTTGCAGATGATGCAGCGCTTGTAGGACTTATTACAGGTTCCGGTATTGATTCATATCAACAAGAGATTACGTCTTTCACAGGCTGGTGTGCTGACAACTTTCTTGAGATCAACGTTAAGAAGACAAAAGAGCTTGTGATTGATTTTAGAAAAAATAGATCACAGTTTGAACCAGTCCTGATTGATGATATCCCAGTACAAACTGTGACTGAATACAAGTATCTTGGAACAATTATTGATGATAAGCTTAACTGGAATAGTAACACCGAACGTATTTTCTCCAAATGCCAACAAAGACTTTATATTTTGAGGAAGCTTCGCTCTTTTAATGTTACTAAAAAAAAATTGCATGCAGAACTGGTATGGCTCACTCTCTGTTGGAAATAAAAGTAAGTTTAACAAGGCTGCGTCTACCTGCAGCAAAGTAGCAAGTGTTAACTTTGAATCCCTTTCATTTGTTTTCGATGCACGAGTTTTAACTTTGGCTAGGAAAATATCACTTGATTTAACACGTTTTAAAGCCGGGATATTCTCTTTTACCATCAGGAAGAAGGCTGATTGTACCCAGATTAAGAACTAATAGGGCAAAGAAATCTTTTATCCCTTATAGTATATATTTCTTTTTAATCAAAGTCACTAGTTTTGCCTTTTATTTATTTGGTACTTTATTATTCATTTTTTATGGGACATATCTTGTAGGATGTACTAATTCATATTTTATGTTATACTGTATGTACAGGGGCGCCGCTAGAAATCTTGGGCCCTATGAAAGATTACAATTTAGGGCCCCCCCGGTAAAATTTTCAAGCTCAAGCAACTGAATTTCAAGTCTGTTTTTGGCTGGCACTTCTACTTTACTATGCATGTGATCAGCTACCTAGCAAGTTTAGGTGATACAATTATTTGGTATATGAACATTTTAAATGCAGAACTGTGAGAATTAGACTGAATAGACTGTTGCCTTAAAAATGATATATATGGAATATATATATATATATATATATATTTTTTTTTCTTTTATGAGCAACTATTATTAGGCCACTCAGTAACCTATGGAGTTCATTCAATCCAAATGTTTGTGTTGAGAGAAATTGCATGCATTACTGTATCAGTATGGATTTATAACATTCTGTATGCACATTATGGATACTCCAGAGCCCTCCAGCAAACATCATCAATAATCAGGATTACAAAATGTATTCCTTTGTTTCCTCCATTTATTGACTTATTGTATGTGATCAAATGTATGTCTTGATGAATAACTACACTAGTTTTTTGATATAATTACATAGTGCACTGCAAGAAATCCGCTAAGTGTTTTTGGTTTCTTTTAGGCATCACACATTTATTAGAAAACACAGCAAATGTTCAAATATTCAAGTTAAATACTTAGCAACAGTATCAATAAATCCACACATGAACAATAGCAATGATATCTATGACCACAGCTAATGTGCAACATATTAAAGTTAAATACTTAACAATATCAACAAATCCCCACATGAACAATGGCAAAACACCTAGACTTAATTATACAATAAAGATACCTATGAAAAAAGGTGATTTTTTTCACACACAGTGTGATATCCGGACTTCATAATTTATCACACCTGCTTCTGCTTAGCAACTTCTAGAATGTTCACCTCTGTTGCGCACATAGAAAAACCGGCAGCTGCTCTAAGCTGCGCTAATAGCGGCGCTGTGCATGCACGGAGCTACACATTTCAAGTGTCCCGCGCCCAGAATCAGACTGTACCATTAGTAAAAAGGGTGGAGGGGTGAAATGACAATATCATAAATAATTCAAGAAAAATGTTATACCAAATCATAACCATGTATAATTTGCATATTTTAACATATGAAATGAAATATTTTATTTCAAAAACTTACACAAGGCAATACTATTAAAATAATATTAATATCCCTCACAGGCCCCCCTGTCAGTGCCAGGCCCTTAGAATCGTCCTAACTTTCCCCCCCTAGCGGCGCCCCTGTGTATGTATATATTACATTGTATGTATGTATGTATGTATGTATTTACTTATATCCAAGTTTAGGTATAATTTTATTAGTTTATATCTGCGTATTCTTATGATACTTGTTAAGAGGGTTGTTTTAAATGTCTTTGTTGTTTTGGTTTTTGTAATTGTCTTTTATGTTATGATGCTCTGTTGATGTAAAAAGAATTCCCTCACGGCGAATAAAGTATTATCTTATCATTTCCAAATATACTGACATCTTTAAAAATGTAACAATATACAACAGCTTTTCTAATCAAGCAGTATTGAAAACCAAAATAGTTACATCAGTGTTGTGTAAAGGGGACATGTCATGGAAGACTGTTCTTTCTTGCTGTTTTATACGTACAGACAGTATGTCGATGTGATGCGGGGACGAAGTGGACCTTTCAAAGTGGACTGTTACCTTCCCAGTCTGTGGCCATAGAAAGAAAATACATAGAACAGTTACAAAAGTGCATGCTTCTTATATAGACTCT
Source organism: Neoarius graeffei (assembly GCF_027579695.1). Classification (NCBI taxonomy): domain Eukaryota; kingdom Metazoa; phylum Chordata; class Actinopteri; order Siluriformes; family Ariidae; genus Neoarius; species Neoarius graeffei. The sequence goes on from NC_083587.1 coordinate 22,766,119, forward strand.
CATCTCATTTTTTATGGTACCACCCCCTCATTAACATATGGCCACCCATAGCAATCTGAATCAAGAACACGGAGCCCTAAATGGTGTATTGGATATTGTAATAGATTTCTCCTTTTGGATTGAACCTTAGTTCGTTTGCATGAACACGCAAAACCCTCAGCTAACATTAACATTCTTTTCATGGCACGAAATTTAGATAAAACGTAGTTTGACATACGTAGTTTGCAAGACTATCCATAGTATTGGTGTAATAAGCAACTCCCTGACATGTGATTTTGATAAATCTGTGAGCCACCATGCACTGAGATGAGCTCCCAGAAGCACTAATGTTATCCTGGGTTCTTTTTCCCCACTTCAGTCAATTTGCTCTTGCTAGTTTGGGTTAGCTTGGCAAGGTAACTTACCCAGTGTTATGGATGTGATAGGGCACACAAGCTATGCTATTTAAATAGCTTTGGGAATATTTGTTTTCTATGTACACAAGTGACACGAAGACCATAACAAAACAATTCCATGGGCATGGATGACAGTGTTCTTGTATAAAGATGTTAGCCAATCAGAGCGAAGCTATTTACATATACACATTTTAGAGTTCCAAACATTAATTTTCCAGTGCAAAAGTAAATGCTACAGAAAAAAATGTTAGTATGTCAGGAAAGAAAGCAGTATATTACACAAGCAACCTTTTCAGATTAAAAAATAAAACATAATGAAGGCTGCTGGGTTTTGCTATAAAACTAAGACACGAGTGTGACAACGTGTCCAGAAGAACTGTGGCTGGTTCTTTAAGATGCTCAGTAAAACCTACAGCTCATTTCCGCATAAAACTGCACTCACTGGACCTGAGAGTACTATTTTTTTAAACAAAGGTTCGTCTTACACCAAATACTGACTTTGTTTCATTTATGACTGTTTACTGCTCTTTGTAGTTGTTTTTTAAAATTGAGAAACATTTCATCTCATCATCTCTAGCCGCTTTATCCTGTTCTACACGGGCACAGGCAAGCTGGAGCCTATCCCAGCTGACTACGGGCGAAAGGCGGGGTACACCCTGGACAAGTCGCCAGGTCATCACAGGGCTGACACATAGACACAGACAACCATTCACACTCACATTCACACCTACGGTCAATTTAGAGTCACCAGTTACCCTAACCTGCATGTCTTTGGACTGTGGGGGAAACCGGAGCACCCAGAGGAAACCCACGCGGACACGGAGAGAACATGCAAACTCCACACAGAAAGGCCCTCGCCGGCCCCGGGGCTCGAACCCGGACCTTCTTGCTGTGAGGCGACAGCGCTAACCACTACACCACCGTGCCGCCCTTGAGAAACATTTAATTTCATTATTTCTGAAGGCATCTTTGCTAAATCTACAGAAACAAACCATCCAGTAATTACAGGTATTTAAATGGACAAGACACGTCAGCTTCAAAATCATGCTCAAAATCATGTCGCAACAAAATGAATAATCACATGAGAATGACAACGTGACACTGATGTAGCACAGAACAGGAAAATATGTCCGTCAGTTCACTTTGCATCTGTTCAGTGTTCCGTTACCTTTAAATAACACACAGCTGAGACACAACATGCCTCAGGGTCATTTGGGAGGCTACACTTCATGTGCTGATCTTGAGCTTTCTGGCTTTGGGTCATAAATCAGGCCACTATATTTCACCTTGAGCCCTAATGAGCAACTTGAGGAATTTGACTCTATAAAGACAAACCGGCTGAAACAGGAACAACCAGATATGCACTATGCCTTCTTCCAAAAGTACTGTTTATACTGATTAATGAAGCATATCACTCTCTTTAGGACACATTACTAGCACAAAGCAAAGTGTTAAAACCATTAACTCAGAAGTGGAAAAGTGAAAGTGATTCAAATAAAAAAAATTTAAATAAAAAGACCAACTTTCACGCATCGGCCACTTTAATAGGAACTTGTTCTTGATTCTAAGATTCCTGTTCTTGGCTGCAGGAGCAGAACCCAATGTGGTCTTCTGCTGTTGCATGCTGAGATGCTTTTCTGCTCATCACGGTTGTAAAGAGTGATTATATGAGTTGCTATATCCTTCCTGGCAGCTCAAACTAATCTGGCCATTTTCCTCTGACCTCTCTGATCAACAAGACATTTGTTTCTACCCACAGAACTGTCACTCACTGTTTTTTTTTTCCTGTTTTTCCGCACCATTCTGTGTAAACTCTAGAGACTGTTGTGTGTGAAAACCCCAGGAGATCTGCAGTTTCTGAAATACTCAAACCAGTCCATCTGGCTCAAACCAACACCCGTGCCACAGTGAAAGTCACACTTTGAGATCACAATTTTCCCCGGTCTGATGTTTGAAGTGAACTTTAACTGAAGCTCTTGATTCGTATCTGCATGATGCATTGTGCTGCTGTCAAGGGATCGGCTGATTAGAGAACAGCATAAAACAGCAGGTGGATGTATGAGTGTTCTAATAAAGTGGCCGGTGAGTGTACATTAAAAAAAAAAGTGTTACGGTAAAGTGTGAAGCTGTAGATACCAGATAATTAGCCGACAAGGCCACAGACTATAGAAGTGTAGCACAATTGTTAATGCACACACATTACACTGCATGAAATAACTGTTTTATTATGGGCTTTATTGATATTTAACAGCAGGGACTCAGAGAATAAAATGCTATATGCAGCAACTTTCCAGTGTCAGTGGTAATAAACGAGCAGGACTTTGTTCACTAGTTTTTTCACGGTGTGTGCACCTCGTGATGGCCCACAAATCTCCGGTGTACATTGCTCTGAATGGACGTAACGACTCATTCCTAACAAAGGTAACAAATTTCTCGTTTCAGTGCTTTTTAAAGTTATCTGAACAAAGACACTGTTATCTAAGGATAGCGATAATTCTGAGTCACCTATAAAGTTGGTTTGTTGATTCATATGGCTTGATTCGGGTGTAAAATATGGTGTAAACGCAACAACTTAAATAACTTTAAACATTTACTGACACTGAACTGCAAGTTTATTCACTAGCTTTTAGTTATACCTAATAAACTGGCCGCTGAGTTTTCAGATTATGTTATACTTTTAATTCTGGATAAAATATACTGTAAATGTTAATATTAGTGAATATAACACAAATTATGTTGTTTGATTAGCTTAAAGCATCAAAAATGACCAAAATTTGCAAAAAAAAAAAATTTTGCAAGGTTTGCAGGTGTATGCTAATTGATACCCAAGTTGATCATGTGACCTGATGTCATAAATCAGATCAGTAACCCAATGTAGTGTGTATTTTGTGTGCAGGTATAGTGGTGTGTGTGTGTGTGATTAAGATGGAGACAAACCTACGGAAGACTCAGTCTCTGAAGTGTATCGCCACTGACCCCACTCTGTCCTGGATGGAGGCGGGACTAAGAGACAGGAAGAAGTCTGTCTCACAGCTTGTGGCAGAGTGAGAACTGCTTACAGTCATCAATACCTTTTTTTTTTTTTACTTTTAAAGCCCAGACGTTAGATTAGATTAGATTATATGCAAATCTGATTAACAGTACAGTTTTATTTTTTAGGACAAACGTAGCCTATGTAGGCCTATATCATAAATATACAGTATATGTTAAAAAAGAAGAAGAGGAAGAAGAAGGAAAAGGAGAAGAAGAATATTCGTTATGAGCCAGAAATTACCTGCTAGTGTCTCAAATTATTTTACATACAAAAAGAAAGTTTGACTCACCAGCATTTTCCAAATTATGGCCAGGGATTATAAATATTACAAATCTGCTGCAATAATAACAGTGAAACGCTGATAAGACAGTGAGTGTGGTGATAAAAGTAGCATGTTGGTTCAAAGTGTCACAAATATGATGAACAGTTTATGGCTGTTCTGATTCAGACTTCTGTTTTGTTTCCTTCAGATATCAGAATGCCATTATTGGAAAAGCAAAAGCAGCAGAAAACAAGCAAAAGGTGAAAAAAAACCCCACTGAACTAATTAAGTTTGAAGGAATACAGCATACTGGGGCATGCTGATCTCATCTCATTATCTCTAGCCGCTTTATCCTGTTCTACAGGGTTGCAGACAAGCTGGAGCCTATCCCAGTTGACTACGGGCGAAAGGCGGGGTACACCCTGGACAAGTCGCCAGGTCATCACAGGGCTGACACATAGACACAGACAACCATTCACACTCACATTCACACCTACGCTCAATTTAGAGTCACCAGTTAACCTAACCTGCATGTCTTTGGACTGTGGGGGAAACCGGAGCACCCGGAGGAAACCCACGCAGACACGGGGAGAACATGCAAACTCCACACAGAAAAGCCCTCATCGGCCACGGGGCTCGAACCCGGACCTTCTTGCTGTGAGGCGACAATGCTAACTACTACACCACCGTGCCGCTTGATGATGATGATGATGATAATTAATTAAAACACATGATACCACAATACCACAATGGTATTGAATTCTTCAATCTGATTGTTCAGAAAGTGTTGATTCATTTTCTAACAGCAGCACAACAGCATTTCCGGCTATAATTTAAATAACAGATTTATGTTAATGCACTTGTTCTAATACACTACTGTTTATATAGTAAGGACTCGTAGGGCTGAAGCTCGACATAATCTAACCCTAATCATTAACTGATTTTAAAGCTACTTTATTTAAGCACACCCCTAAGTGTTCTACTCCTTACATATGCTAGGACCTTTCCAGCTACAGAGCCCACACCAGCTAGTGTGTAAAAAGAATTAAAACATTCTGCATCATATTAACACTTCAGTTTTATTAATACTGCACTTTGACTCAAGTTTGCATTGCATATTGTTTCACATTCAATTCATTCAATTCTAGTGACCAATCAGTTAAGCTTATAGCTATTATATCATCATAATAACTATACACCGTGCAGCGCTCTGGGGTTCATGGGGCTCCACTGACTGAACATTTAACAAAAAAAAAAAGGAGAGCTTATAGATGGTCTATTAATAAATAGTAGTGCCTCAGCTCCCGAGTGGTGCAACAGTAAAATTCACAGCAAAACTGGCTGTGCTCTCAGGGAGGAAGGGGTGGTGTACTCTCTCCCCTGTCAATTACAGTGACACTAGCCAATAATGGGGATCTGTGAGCTCATGCATATGATAGTGCTTTCCTCTGAGTGTGTTATGCCACCCCCAATGTTGCATGAGCAACAGTTTGAAAAGATGCGGTCAACTGGCATCACATGCCTCGGAGGAAGCCTTTCCTCACTGGTAGCTCTTGCGTGATGAGGAAACCTATCTGATAAGTAGGAATTGGCCATGAGAATCCAAAATCAGAACTGTGATGAGCTGATTGGGAGCTTAACGACCCATTTTGTCATCATCTTTCTTCCTTATTTATTTATTGATCTATCAGTCATATGTCTGATTTGTTACCTATTGCAGCTTGTATCAAATTTAAGATGTTGGTGCTAGCTTACCAGGCTGTCAAGGGGTTAGGGCGAGCATAACTCCAGAGTCTGAGCCACCCCTACATGCCAGCCAGATCCCTACGCTCCGCTACTACTAGTCACCTGGCCCCTCCTCCTCTCTGCTCCTGCTCAGCCCACTCAAGACTTCTGTTCTGGTTGGTGGAATGGCCTTCCCATTGAGGTTAGAACTGCCGACTCCCTGACCACCTTCAAGCACAGACTAAAGACTCGCCTCTTCAGGCCGCACCTCTTCCCTGCTTCCCTGCCTACTGTGTAACTGCGTTTCAGTCTCGACCAACCCAGGCTGTGTACTGTTTAGCCTGGGGTTGGCCATTTGAGTTCTCTATTTAGTTGTACTTTATATGGTTGATTTGTTTCCTCTGCTGTTTGAGTATTGATACTTAAACAGAATATTACACTAGGTATTGTTGTCACTTGTTCAGTTGGCACTAGAACTTTCTTGTCTAGAAGTTCAGCACTTCGTATCCCTGACTTTTGCACTCGTTATACATCGCTCTGGATGACGGCATCTGCTATGTAATGTAATGTAATCATTTAATCTCCTGACCATTTTCAGACTTTTGTAAAATATACTGAACTCAGCGTAGCTTTATTGATGTTTAGCTGCTGCATCGTGTCTGACCCAAACGCCTGTAAAACTAAAGCTCATAAACCTACTGTTTATCACAGAGTCCCAAAGGCCCTCACCAGCCACGGGGCTCCAACCTGGACCTTCTTGTTGTGAGGCAACAGCGCTAACCACTACACCATCATGCTGCTGGGGCATGCTCATCTCATTATCTCTAGCCGCTTTATCCTTCTACAGGGTCGCAGGCAACCTGGAGCCTATCCCAGCTGACTATGGGCGAAAGGCGGGGTACACCCTGGACAAGTCGCCAGCTCATCACAGGGCTGACACATAGACACAGACAACCATTCACACTCACATTCACACCTACGCTCAATTTAGAGTCACCAGTTAACCTAACCTGCATGTCTTTGGACTGTGGGGGAAACCGGAGCACCCGGAGGAAACCCACGCGGACACGGGGAGAACATGCAAACTCCACACAGAAAGGCCCTCGCCGGCCCCGGGGCTCGAACCCAGGACCTTCTTGCTGTGAGGCGACAGCGCTAACCACTACACCACCGTGCCGCGCTGGGGCATGCTGTTATAGAAAAAATAATCAATGACAGGGTGGTGCTGCAACAGTTAACAGTTAATGTTAGCAGCCTGAAGTTGATCATTTTCCTGTGTCAGCACATCCTGAATGCTTATAACACAGTAATTTGCCAATGCTAATTTGTTAATTTTTAAAAATTGATTTATTACTGTATAGCATGTCGTACTTTTAATCTGTTTATAATATAACTGATGCTGAGGTTGGAGACTCCTTTCATAAATGCTCATAAATAAAAGTCTCCTTACAAAAAACTCACCATATCTACAATTATACACATTATTTCAATCCAGCATGTGGATCGTTCACCATACAAGTTAAGTACATATTAAGTAGTTACTACAGAAACCATAATGTTTTAGAATGAGTGCATTGATAGAAACATGTGATTTATAAAATGAATCGACACCTTCTGACCAATCAGAATCAACAATTCAACACTTGCTCTCCTGCATGCAACATGATGGCATAAATTTGTTAAAGCAGCATCAACCGATCTATTTTTCTACCTGCTGTCTTCCAGCAAAGCGTCCAGTTTGCTGCCATCCCCATCACAAAGAATGAAACTAAACTGGATAATCTGATCCAGTGGAGCACAAAAGAAAAGTCAAATGCTTGGGCTGATCATAGCACCAACACTCATCTGACGCGCAGCAAGTCGATGGAGTTTCTTCCTCACCAAAGAACCATAAGCACAAGCGCTCTCCGGGAACTCTTTGAGTCGAAGGTTGCCATGCGGCCCAAGGTTGTTCACAAACTAAAGAACACTGATAAGCTACAAAGCACCCCAGTCATGGAGAATGCTGGGGCCAATCATAAAAGCACTGAGGATCTACTGGTGTTCACAGAAGCAGACACCATTAACAACAACAACAATGAGAAATCAGTTGAACCACCAAAAAAGAAAGAGGAGAATGTGACCCCAAAGGTACCATGAATGGCTGAGCAGCTAAATATTAAGAATTGATGTGTACTTATCAATAAATTATTCTTTTTTTCTTAAAGGTGGTAAAAACTTCCCAGGCAGAAAGAAGAAAAACCTCGACTGGAGTATATACTGAAAGAATTGTTCCTGAAACAGGCCAGTATACTTTGTACTTCAGGCTTTAGACAATATGTTTATAGTGAAAACATGCTTGTTAATCTCAATATAAACACACATTTGAAGTTTTCCAAGCAACACGTGGGAAGCTTCATTCGACTCTGATCAGTCAAACCAGTGACTGTAAAAAACATGGATGACATGGCTCCATGCCCTTCCATTTGACAGACATGAGGCCAAAATTTCTGCATCATGTTGTCAAATTTGGAGACAACAAATGAGACACAAAGTAAGGTACTCATTTAGTAGACCTGTCCCTTTTTCCCAATACCAAGGTCCAGTGCATCGCCAAGGCTATGAATCACTTCATTCCAAAGTGTATCCATGCCTTCTTACAATACAGTAGAATAATATTTTAAAAACAAATTTCTGGGGGAAAATTAAAATGGGCAGATATCAGTATAAGTAAATGAATTGTTCAAATTAGGCACTGGAGCTGGAAAGACAGTTTAGATAAGAAAACTGACATGGAATATAGGCTATTTTGTTGTTGAAACACATGGGCTGTGTCCGAAATCACTCACTCATTCACTACTCCCTACTCACTATCTAGGGAATTCTATATAGAGGACTATATACTAGTAGTCATTGGTAAAATGAAAAAACACTTTCGGACACTACTCTGCCATGCCGTTATTTAAGTCGTTACTGCTGCACAATTAAAACGTGCCAGATCAGTCGGCTGGTGGGTTTCAAAATAATAAATACATGCATGTACTTTAGTGATAAATCCATATTATACTGAGCGCATTTCCCACATTAATAAACACAAAGTATTTTGTGTCTGCTGCATCTTTCAGTTATTTTAAATCAAGGCTGAATACTTTCTTTTTTGGATGTAAAATATATCTGTTCTCCCTGGCATGCGAGTAAGCATGTGATTATGTGGGTAATTTATTTTTTTTGCTTTTTAGAGATGCAATATCTCTGGCACTTGTAGACAAAGAAGGCTAAGGCTGAATGAGCATGCTTTAGAGATGGAGGTGGGAGATCTGAAGAGTTTATTCCACCACCAAGAGAAATTATTCAATCTTTTATAAACATTGAAGAGGATTGACAATGTTTTATTCAATCAAATGTGAGGCTTTTGATTAATTCCTCACCCTGCACTGTAACTTTTATTCTTGTATTTAATCTGTCTTATTCTATTTTAGCTTATTTTCTATTCTCTTACTATTTTTAATTGTACTTGAATGTCCATTTATAATGTGTTTCTTCTTCTGTCCATTCACCCCAACACACTTTTTTTCCTTTCAGTGCGACTGCAATGCATGATGGTATATATTGCTTGGTTAGTGACCATTGGTTGTACACTACTTTTCACGATGCATTGTAGGATACTATGAGTCCACTATATAAGGTGTAATAATTTTCATTATACGTTTGGACAGCACTACAAAATGGCAAACTCACTTTATAGTCCCCTATATAGTGAGTAGTAAATGATTTTGGACACAGTGATGGAAATGGGTGGAGCTACATATTATACTGCAGCCAGCCAGCAGGGACGCTAGACCTGTGGTTGCTTCACTTTTTAGAGCTGTTACACTGTCCATGTCCTTTTTTTTTCCAGTCACTGAGTCAAACCTACATTTGATCACATGACATGAGCACGAGCCTTTTTATTTTCTTGGCTTACCATAAGGTTTAGCATAAAATACTGTTGATAATTATATCTTGCTTTTAATTTTAATTTTAATAATTATATGTTGATAACTATAATAGTTTGGCAAGTCTGCTAAGCTAGGCAATTAGTAGCTACAACCCCGATTCCAAAAAAGTTGGGACAAAGTACAAATTGTAAATAAAAATGGAATGCAATAATTTACAAATCTCAAAAACTGATATTGTATTCACAATAGAATATAGACAACATATCAAATGTAGAAAGTGAGACATTTTGAAATTTCGTGCCAAATATTGGCTCATTTGAAATTTCATGACAGCAACACATCTCAAAAAAGTTGGGACAGGGGCAATAAGAGGCTGGAAAAGTTAAACGTACAAAAAAGGAACAGCTGGAGAACCAAATTGCAACTCATTTGGTCAATTGGCAATAGGTCATTAACATGACTGGGTATAAAAAGAGCATCTTGGAGTGGCAGCGGCTCTCAGAAGTAAAGATGGGAAGACGATCACCAATCCCCCTAATTCTGCGCCAACAAATAGTGGAGCAATATCAAAAAGAAGTTCGACAGCGTAAAATTGCAAAGAGTTTGAACATATCATCAAAAGATTCAGAGAATCTGGAAGAATCTCTGTGTGTAAGGGTCAAGGCCGGAAAACCATACTGGGTACCCGTGATCTTCGCGCCCTTAGACGGCACTGCATCGCATACAGGCATGCTTCTGTATTGGAAATCACAAAATGGGCTCAGGAATATTTCCAGAGAACATTATCTGTGAACACAATTCACCGTGCCATCTGCCGTTGCCAGCTAAAACTCTATAGTTCAAAGAAGAAGCCGTATCTAAACATGATCCAGAAGCGCAGACGTCTTCTCTGGGCCAAGGCTCATTTAAAATGGACTGTGGCAAAGTGGAAAACTGTTCTGTGGTCAGACAAATCAAAATTTGAAGTTCTTTATGGAAATCAGGGATGCCATGTCATTCGGACTAAAGAGGAGAAGGACGACCCAAGTTGTTATCAGTGCTCAGTTCAGAAGCCTGCATCTCTGATGGTATGGGGTTGCATTAGTGCGTGTGGCATGGGCAGCTTACACATCTGGAAAGACACCATCAATGCTGAAAGGTATATCCAGGTTCTAGAGCAACATATGCTCCCATCCAGACGACGTCTCTTTCAGGGAAGACCTTGCATTTTCCAACAGGACAATGCCAAACCACATACTGCATCAATTACAGCATCATGGCTGCGTAGAAGAAGGGTCCGGGTACTGAACTGGCCAGCCTGCAGTCCAGATCTTTCACCCATAGAAAACATTTGGCGCACCATAAAACGGAAGATACGACAAAAAAGACCTAAGACAGTTGAGCAACTAGAATCCTACATTAGACAAGAATGGGTGAACATTCCTATCCCTAAACTTGAGCAACCTGTCTCCTCAGTCCCCAGACGTTTGCAGACTGTTGTAAAGAGAAAAGGGGATGTCTCACAGTGGTAAACATGGCCTTGTCCCAACTTTTTTGAGATGTGTTGTTGTCATGAAATTTAAAATCACCTAATTTTTCTCTTTAAATGATACATTTTCTCAGTTTAAACATTTGATATGTCATCTATGTTCTATTCTGAATAAAATATGGAATTTTGAAACTTCCACATCATTGCATTCCGTTTTTATTTACAATTTGTACTTTGTCCCAACTTTTTTGGCATCGGGGTTGTATACCAAATATTAGCTATCTGAACTATTGTATAACTAAATCTAAAACTGCCTTCATGTGGGATCAGAATTACAGTTCATACATGTTCTTGATCTAACAGTTGCACATCACCATCATAATCAGCCTTTTAAGCTGTAAAATACAAGTGTGACCTACAGCAACATCTTCAATCCCAGACTTTCTGCCTAGTTACTGACCTTTATCGCTCCAACATGGCGGACGAAAGGACAGTTTCAGTGCTTAATGCTGGCAATTTCATTAAAAAAAGTACAAGTTAATTTTGATAGTTGAGCTTTCACTGATAGACACAAATAGGCTTAGAGTTTGTTACATTATTTATAATAGAAGGAAATGTTAGGAGAATACCAAAATAGATAATGCTAGCCAAGTCATTAACATTTCTGGTGCACTTGTATGGAAAGACTTCGTAATTATAACATTGGAAATAGGAATTTTGATTATACAATGAACATGTGTAGCATATGAACAGGAGCCGTGCTTGCTCAAGTCAGTTGGAACTAGTGATGATCCATTATTATATTTAAAAAAAAAGCCAAGACTTGTATGACTTGTGTGTATATATATATATATATATATATACAGTATATGTGTGTGTGTGAGAGACAGAAAGTAAACAAAAGACATCATGTTACTATTCTCAAATGAGCAAAGCTAAAGGCCTCACATGACTAAACTGCAGCTAAAATAACGTCTAAGTGACTTCTAGGGTCAAGTGGGAGATGAAGGGTGGGGGAGAGGATGGGGGGCATGGGGTTATGGTATTTTTCACCACTATATGCTTCAGAGCCTGATTGACTCAGCCTGGTGGGGAAATATTAGGCCTAAAATAACCATGGCCTATGAGGGACTGGGATAAGAGAGTCAGCTGTCACCAGAACACAGGCAGCCATAGGCACTTTGACATACACAGAGGGCACACGCTTAGAGGTACAGACAAGGACCACGCAGCACGGACACAGTGGCAGTAGCAAAGAAATTCACTTAGGAGATTAAAAGACAAACAGGGAAGAGTGCATTTGAGTGAGTAAATATTTAACATTTAAATTTATAATACTGTAATTTTATTATCTCACATGTTACTTCATATGCATGTATAGACTATTATTATTTCAGATTGATGACATTCATGCTTGAAGCGAACAAAGAACCAACGCTGGTCATTTGCATCCATGGTTTTTAAAGTCTGCGGTTTGTTTTATTTTTTCAGCAAAGTGTACAGTATGTACTTACTGCATGACAAAAATTATACTGCACTTTAAGAATAATGTTTATTTGAGTCACTTCTGTTATCTAAAAAATTAAGGATTTGCAACAAAGTATTTCATAACCACATTAAACATGCTTCAATAAAACCACTAAACGAGTCTAATTACTTGGTCAAGCTGACAATCATTGTCGATCCTCTTCAATGTTTATAAAAGATTGAATAATTTCTCTTGGTGGTGGAATAAACTCTTCAGATCTCCCACCTCCATCTCCAAAGCATGCTCATTCAGCCTTAGCCTTCTTTGTCTACAAGTGCCAGAGATATTGCATCTATAAAAAGCAAAAAAAAAAAATTGCCCACATAATCACATGCTTACTTGCATGCCAGGGAGAACAGATATATTTTACATCCTGCACATTCTTTTGTTTTTTTTTCATCCAAAGACAACGTCACAGTAGCACAAGCACAGAGTGGTCACAGACATTTGTTGGTCATTTAAAAAAATGCCTAATGTTGTATTCATCTCTCTGTTGTACCGTAGATGATAAACGGAAAACAATTGCAGACTTCAGAGACAGTTCCACTGTGCATGGACAAGAGAAGTTCCCTGTTTCTGTCAAAGCCATCTCCGCACTATATCTGTCAAAAGTGGCAGCTGCAGACCCAAGAGGGAACCTTTTAAAACCAGTTTGTACTTATTTTTGTTCTTCTGCTCCATTTGCTGAAGCATAGGTCAGGGAATGGGAGAATTGGTCAGGCAGAAGCAGCTGAGGTCTTCTGCCTTGTTTTCTGTACAAATCAGTTATTGGACAAACCAGTGACTGGAAGTAATTGTAATTAGACAACAAATCCTTAAAAAATAAATTGGCAGATTTCACTTTTTGTGTATGAGATGAGCACAAATGAAAGATATACATAAATAATACTTTTTAAAAATTATTTTCTACAGAAACAAGATTGTACTTCTCCAACCAAACCAAAAGTTTGCAAGGTAAGAAAAGAAAAAATAAATTAATGCACGGGTTTTTTTTCCACTGAAAATGCTTTTGAATTCAGGTCAAAAAATTAGAACTAGAATTGCATGTAAAGATCTGCTTAAGGGGCAGCATGGTGGTGTAGTGGTTAGCGCTGTCGCCTCACAACAAGAAGGTCCTGGGTTTGAGCCCAGCAGCTGACGAGGGCCTTTCTGTATGGAGTTTGCATGCTCTGCGCGGGTTTCCCTCTGGGTGCTCCGGTTTCCCCCAAAGGTATGCAGGTTAGGCTAATTGGTGGCTCTAAATTGACCATAGGTGTGAATGGTTGTCTGTGTCTATGTGTTAGCCCTGCGATGACCTGGCGACTTGTCCAGGGTGTACCCCGCCTCTCGCCCATAGTCAGCTGGGATAGGCTCCAGCTTGCCTGCAACCCTGTGGAACAGGATAAGTGGCTATAGATAATGCATGGATCTGCTTAATTAGCTGTATTTTTTGTAAAAGCTAACCAAGGTCACCTTAATAACATTGTGATGCACATAGAAATGAGTCACTGTTTTACTGGTTGTTTGTTACTCTTACATTAATATGTCAACTTACTGACTTGCAAACTGAGTCACTGATTTACTAAAGACATGAGCATGTGCAAAATGTGTGTTACATGCTCCATTTTATGACCTTACACAACAATCTAAAAAGCATGTGCTAGTCTTCAGATTCCCTGGCTAATGGGTCATTCCATGCCAAATCAACAAGAGGTTATGCTCGACCATCTCAGATTTCAATGAAATTTGGAGGGCTCAGAGATACTAAAAAAGAACAATAGTTCTCAAAACATTCAGACAAACTAGGAATAGTGGAGACTTGGTAAAACTGAAATTGGTAGATATTTCTGTGTAGATTTGAATAACATTCTTAGTTTAAGCATTACTGCCACAGGCAAGCTTCCAGAATGAATTAAAAATGCAAAAAATGCAAATTTGTCTTTTTAATTTCCTTGTTAAAATCACTATCTAATATACAGTGTCCATTGAAATTCTAAGTTGAAGCTTGTAGTACAAGACATTGAGTCTCTCTGTGCAAAATTTTAGGTTTCTATCTTGTATAATAAAGATTATATTACACTTTGAAATATGTATGTTTTGAGCAAAATGCAAAAAAAATCGAAAAATTCATATGCCTGTATCTCTGAAACCGTTGGAGATAGGAAGCTCAAATTTTGGAGATTAACTTCTTTTAATAGTATCTCTGAGCCCTCCAAATTTAATTGAAATCTGAGATGGTCAAGCATAAATTTGTCAGATATCTGTTGGTTTGGCATGGAGTGACCCTAATGTGTGATGGGGAGAGCCACTGGAGTTAGTGGGTGGGAATTGTCAAAATTGGGAGAACATTACATTTTAGACAATGTAATTCAGGGCTACAAATAGCCCTGAATTCAGTATCTAATAAATATCACTGCGTGTACAATATGTTTTGTGTTATATATTTCAAAAAACTATAGTACAACCATATGAACAACTGTACTAATGATCTCACCTGGCCTGCTGGAACATTTCATATGGAATGCTGATTTCAATGGCATGCTGGTTTGCGTCCTAACAACTGGTATGTATGCAAACTCCCCACATGCATACATACTTGGGTTGAGGAGAAATCTATTTTACTGAAGGCCAAGATGATAGACAGAGAACTTAACACTTTGTTTCATCTTAAGATGGCTGATATGACACCAAAAGACTCTGAGCAAGCCCCATATTCAGAAGATGATTCAGCACAGCCAGATCTAACCATTCCCATCCTGCAACCCAATTCCAGAGCTGATAGCCAGTCACCCATTCCAATACCCCCTTCAAAAGAGATTATCTCTACATTGTATGAACAACGACAGAAATGTGAATTGAGGCGACTCCTGAAACACACCTACCCTGAGCTGAAGTGCCTGGGAAACATGGTGGAGGAGGAGTTTGCTGACATACTAAACTCTGGTATTGACACAGATATTGCATGCCAGAGTGAGGTTCAATCAAGGCGTTGGATATTTGAAAATGGTGCTATCAGCACCAGAGGCTCCCACAAGCAAACACATTCAATGGAGAAGAGCATTCAAGGAGAACACGCATTTGAACAGCTCACACATTGCTTTAAGGAAGAAGGGTCCATACATGGCACCAAAGAGCAAACCATTCACCCAGAGACTGATGAGACCCCAAAAAATGTGAGTGAAGCACTTACCCAAGAGGAGAACTTCAAGGTGAATGTTAAGGCCAAACGGAAAATGTTTGAAGGTCAGTTAATTGAAACTTCAAGAGAGGACCTAGATGATGTCTTTCCGGGGAGGATTGTTATCTCAGAAGATGAAAAGGGAGCTGTACAAAAGCAAAAGAGGGACTTTGAAACATACCAAACTGGCACCATCAAAAGAAACAGTGACCTTAAGATTATAGATATTACAGACATAGCTCAAGATTGTGGTGAAATGTATCTAGGTATATCTAGAGCCAAAGAGGTTTTTGAAAAGGGGTTTGACAACGAGAACAGCTCACCAACAAATGAGAACATAAGCATAGATGATGAAAGTATGAAGACAAATGTAAAGAACAGAACCCAGATGTTTGAATCAACACCTCTGGACAGAATCAATTGGCAAAATGATGCAGAATCAGATACCATGGATGAGAACATGAAAAAATCCTTAACTTCTCTACATGGCTTCAATGTCATTCATTCTCATGGAGCCCTTCTTGAAGCCAGTGAGGCTGGGCATGTGAGAAAGGCAAACTACAGCTTTATTCAGGAAAAAGGTCCAGAAATTCAACATGAGGAAGTGGTTATGGGAAGTATGAAGAGTATTCTGCTTCAGCTTTTGGCAAGAGTAAATCTTAACCCAGTTATAGCCTTCTTAAAAGAGGATGATCAAGGAAATGTGGAAATCAAGAACATAGACATACCAACTCACCAACTACCTTTCACAGTAAACCAAGACAAAGAATACAGAACCACAAACATGGTTCAGGTCATCGAAGATCTACTTGGTCAAGAAACATGTCTCAGAAAAGGAGTTTTAATGCAAGAACAAATAACAGGAACTGTGGAGACATTAGTTTATGTTCTTTTTAGACATGAGAGCCATGATGGAACTGTGCTCAATCAAAATTATGAAAATATGTTGGAGCCAAGAGAAATTAATTTTCTAATAAGTAGAAACTCTGAAACTCCCCCCAAAATGTGCAGCCCACCACCTTTAACTCAGGGTGATGCCTCAGTTTTGGTCAGACATGATGAAAATAGGATAAGCAATGTGAAACTCTTCCAAAACAGTATTGAGAATAGAGATCTGGATTACTTAAAAAGTCTGCAGAAAAGTCCATCAGATGAAGATTTAAGTGTCACATCTAGACAAAAGGAGCAAAATATTGTGATTGAAGCAGGTACTCTTAAGATAATCAAATCAATGTTTGTTACAAATCCAGAGCATGGTGGGACATCACTGCAGTCTGAGAAACATGCCAAAAATGAATTAAAAAACAATATGGAAATGCTAGCAAATCAAGGATATACTTTATTGACTGATGGAGAGTTTGAAAAATGTCATGTTGAAAGTATAGAAGAATCTGGCATAAGTTTATACAATCAAGATGGAAAAAGCATGTGCATTGAAAAAACAGACAAAAATATTGTGACTCTGCCAGAGGTAGCTGACATGGTGGAAGATGAAGCACTGTCAAATCTTCAAGCAGCTATCATGAATCTCCAACAGGCCACATTGGAGGCAAAAGCTCTTCAACAAAATGTTTATGAAAAACAACATGATATCTGTCCAGCATCTTCAGAAAACCAGTACCTCAGAGGAACCATGACCGAAGACAGCAAAGAGTCCTCACAGAATTTTGAACCTGAACAGCAACAGGAAGGAAGAGGCAAGACCCTGAAAGGTAGTGTCCAAGCAGCTTTGGATTCTCTGAAAAATTCTAGCTTTAATGTCACCAAAGGGGATATTAAAGCTGCAATGATTTACAGGAACTCAGGGAAAATGCATGCTAGGCAAAAAACAATAAATATGGAGACTGCTGCCAAACAGAGTGGTGATAAAATTGTTCCCTCAGAAGGGATGAAAGCATGTCTATCCTCCCTTCTGCCAGGACAGGTGACTGTTGAGACACAGCATGAGGGTGCAGAAACTAGACCATTTCAAGGCCAGCCTGCAAATAAACCATCAACATGCTCCCCGCTGACAACCCAAACATACAAACAGGCCACTCTTCAGAAAATTAAAAAGTCTCCTGGACCTAAGCCAGCCATTCCACCCAAACCAGACCATTTAAAGATAAACCCTAGCTCCAACACAAAGGCCATTAAGTCTACAAACAATGCAAAAGATCGAAATAAGACCAAAGCTGAATCAAACTCGGCAGAACAACAATGTGCAGAGTGCACAAATCTGAAACCAACACAAGAAGTTGCTTTCTTGAAAGTACCACAGAATAATGGAGATACCGAAATACCTCAGGGTGTAACAATCACCAAAATCCAGCTGAGCCAGGATTGTATAACCATGAGCAGTCATGAGGGAAATGTAGTCACAGAGGAGAAGACGGATTCAATGCTTGAAGTAAATGGGGGTAGTTCAGGGTTTCAGACTTCCCTGGAGAACTTTGGGATAAAGACAGGCCAAGCAATGCCACCTGTGAAGCCCAAAAGAATCAAAATGACCACAGAGAGGACTGCTATAAATCCTGCTCTTTTGGAGCCTAACTGCAAATCGAGCAACGCTGAACATAATGAACAATCAGAGAGCAATGTGACAATGAGGGAAAAGAAAGGTAGAAGAGAGAGTGAAGCAGAACGAAGGCAGAGGTTATCAGTGCACATGGATGAAATCATGAAGGGAAATGCAAATGCAGCCATGGAAATTTTTGACAAGCTGAGAAAACAAGAAGAGCTGAAAACTATTCTCTCAAAAGTTGAAGAAATTGAAGGAGAGGCCAATCAGGAAGATGGTGAGCTTAGAAAGATATTTGAAAGTGTACCAGATTGGGTTGTGTCACAAAAACATGTAAATCCCAAAAACGGGGTGACGGAAAAGGAATTAGGGAGATCTGAAACAGTCTGTGAATCTGAAATGTTGTCCTCCATGAAGGTAGCATTTGGAGATCTTGAAAAAGCAAGTGCCGCAATCATTACTTTAAAAGAACAAACATTGTCAAGACTTATGGAAATAGAGGAAACCATTAAGAAAGCGCTTTACTCCGTCTCGACACTGAAATCTGACTCGGATATTATAGGGCTGTCTGGTCTCTTTAAGGAGTCCATGATGGCTGGGCAATATTTGCCCATTTCATGTAATATACGTAAAATTAGCATTGGATCAAGCAAATCTCCAAATGCTCAGAGTCTGGATAATGTAGGAGTCCCTCAGAAGAGGGTTACCACAGAACCAGGAATGCAGAAAGTAGAGAAATTGAAGCCAGAGCTCAGTCCTCCAGAAACTAAGCCAAGAGAAGGATCTCCTTCCTCGCCTTCTTTTATTTCTATCCAGTCCACTGCCAGAAGGAACACAGAACCACCAGCATCTCCAAAATCTCAAACCTCTACAACAGCTCTGACGTGCTACAACATTCCTGTTGAAAAGGAAAAGCGACAGGTCAGTACGCTGGAAGTGCAAACAGTTCCCAAGGCTGAGACGGTTATTGGCACCAAAACCATCAGAGAAAAGTATGAAGAAACAGATTGTTTTGGCAACAAGTTCTACTCTTCCATGACCTCTACTGTCATGACCACTCAGCCTGATAACAAAACATGCTTCAGGAGACAGACCAATCCAGCCACCACTGAAGTTGTTGCATATCCAAGAATCAACACGCCGTCTATTAAAGGGGGCCAAGCACCGTCATAAGGAAACTATAAGGATGGGGGTTAGACAATTTGATATTTAATATTCTTACAAATGTTTTTCAATTTTAGTGGATCTGTTTGGTTTTTATAATTAGGCTTACATTCTTATATATATAAAAAAAAGTGTTCCTTAAAGGTTTCCTCAAAGGCTGTCTGGATGGGTTAATATTCTAGTGAACTGAAGAGGTTACACTTGAAACCTTGAAAAAACTATAAGGATGGGGTGGAAAAAAACCTTCTATTTAATATGGACATTCATGGTTTTTAATGTTAGTTAACCTCTTTGGTTTCATAAGTAGGTCCTCAAAGGGTTCCTGAAGGTGTCTCTGGATGGTTTAATATTCTAGCATCCTTTATAGTTTATACTTGAGACTTTTATTGAAAAATAAATCTCCAGTTGTAGGATTATTCCCAGAGTCTTTAGAGATTCTCTCAGAGGGACAAAACAATAGACCACTGACAGGTTCAGCATGGGGGGCAAGATGGAACCTTTTTGTGGAACTGCCAGGTATCTTTCACTGTTCAATCAGTGATCTTGTTCTACAAATGGCAATGTATTCTTACATAAAGATATATCAATCACAGTATTATCTAATCTTTAATATAAGGATTTAAGCAGCAATATTTGTTAAATTAGCTTTTGTAATTGTGTACTGTAATGAATTTTACAGTGATAAATAGCTATTTGTTCACTTTTTGTCATTTATCTTAGCCCATTCCATATAATCATGTTGTGTTAACAGTCAACTGACATATGCCATTTTTATGGTGCACAGTAAATGTGAAAATGATAGTAAATGTGAAAATACTAATAAACTAACTGGATAGAGAACATTGTTGCATTATGGGAGGTTCAACCGCATTAAGAAGTTGTCAAAAGAATAAAAAAGTGTACCTAATGTATTTGTCGTTATATGTATATTTGATGAAAAGTTTGGGATAGTGCTGTATTCCAAAAGTTTGCTGTTATGATTATTATTGAATACAATTATGTCTAACAAATCAATAGCACATGCTAGTGACTTGAGAGACTCCAAATCAAATTGTGATCCACATCCAGTAGACAGTACAGTATAATAATCCCTGATATACCTGCAGTTTCAGCCGGCCGCTCAGGACAGGTGCACTGCATGCCTAAAACCAGTATACCCCATGGAGAAAATAGCAGCAGATAAACATGTTTTTCACAAAAACTGTTTCTGTTGCAAGCACTGCAACCAGAAACTCAGGTAAGAATCATAATTGCTACTTCTGATACTGTAATGGACGCTGGGAAGAAACAGCTGAATGTTAACTGGACTCTGTGATTATAAATGGAGGTGTTGCCAATCAACAGGTGGCAGCTTGGTGTACAATATGCTGCCACCTGTTGATTGAGAGCTACAAGTCTTCTAAGTTAGTCTTTCTAAATCGACAGGAATTTGATTCAAATAAATAATAATGAATCAACACAACTATTTATTGACTACAGTAGTGGAATATTATCATTTACTGAACTGTTGCTGGTCAAGTCCCAATCATGAAATTCCACTTTCAAAATCACATTTTGCTCCAAAGTTGAATATTAATGTTAAATTGCTCGATTGTATCAGAACTTTTATTTTTCATAAACAAATTTGAATTATTTGATTTAAATCATAATTACATAACTAGAATAATCTTAATAATTAAACTGGAAATTGTGTGTCAAGTGACAAAAATACTCAGATATTCAGAAATACAGTGACAGATTTCTTTTAATTCCATCAAGTGCAATTACAATTAACAGTTATTCCACAAAATCAAGTCGTACATGCGCTGACAGCCAACAAGGTGTGTAGCACCGAGTTGGCTATAAGCCATGTACAACGAGATTGAGTGGAATAACTGTTTTATTCTATCCATATTCACTGGATTTTGAAAAACAGAGTATTTTCATATTTATTTTTTGCAAATTCGATAAATAAAAACTTTATACAAAAGGTCAGACAAAATCATTTCCACTTAGAATGGAAAGAAACCGGCGAAATGACAGTAGCAATATGAAAAATGCTATCATAATAATTCTTGAAAAATAAAAAAGGATACGATCTTACCATCTAATACTTTTATTTATATATATATATATATATATATATATATCATCTCATCTCATTATCTCTAGCCGCTTTATCCTTCTACAGGGTCACAGGCAAGCTGGAGCCTATCCCAGCTGACTACGGGCGAAAGGCAGGGTACACCCTGGACAAGTCGCCAGGTCATCACAGGGCTGACACATAGACACAGACAACCATTCACACTCACATTCACACCTACGCTCAATTTAGAGTCACCAGTTAACCTAACCTGCATGTCTTTGGACTGTGGGGGAAACCGGAGCACCCGGAGGAAACCCACGCGGACACGGGGAGAACATACAAACTCCACACAGAAAGGCCCTCGCCGGACCCGGGGCTCGAACCCAGGACCTTCTTGCTGTGAGGCGACAGCGCTAACCACTACACCACCGTGCCGCCCATATATATATATACATATATATATATATATATATATATATATATATATATATATATATATAAAGTATTAGATGGTAAGATTGTGTCCTTTTTTATCACACACACATATATATATATATATATATATATATATATATATATATATATATATATATATATATATATATATATATATATATATATACACAGAGTATATATAAGCTTTAATAATTTGCTTTAAATTAATCTTATTTGTATAATCAATAATAATACTGCAATAGTCTCATTAAGAAATTGTGATTTAAGCACTATGTCCAAGCAATATATTAAACTATCAATAATATTTGAACAATATTCTATATAAACTATGAACAATTATATTTTACTGTCAAAATAATATAATCACTGTATCCAGTAACACTCAAAAACATTCTGTTGTCTATTTTAGTACTGCTACATGATGTATTCATTATAATACACTGATACTATATATTATATATGCAAAACTGCAAGTACCCCAATACGTTTGTCTTACGAAGCAATTTTACTAAGCAATTTTTTCTCTTGCATGACTCTAGTCTGCGTAACTACACAGCCATCTATGGAGAATTCTACTGTGTGTTTCACTACCAGCAGCTCTTTAGAAAGAACGGTAACTATGATGAAGGCTTTGGCCACGAGCAACACAAGAAACGCTGGCTGCTGAGCACAATGATTAACACTGACTTATAATTCAAGCAGGTAAGGACGTGTGCAAGATGCTTTGGATGCAATATGAAGGATTATGCAAAATGGTTTCTGTAAATGGACATTTAAAACAAATTCAACCGATGATAAAAAGGACAAACCATTTTTAACTTTCCTCTGTCTGCACTGGGTTTTCAGGTTTTGAGATGGACAGTTGGAAGAGCTCTGAAGTACAAAACTGGCAATGACTGACATCTCAAGAGAATGTTGGAGCCTCAAGTGTGTTTTCATCTAAAACTAAAACTACATTTCTTAATTCCTGAAAAATCATGTATTTCAGGTCTGGTGTATTTTTGTACACAAATTTTAGAGCGCTTTAATGGGTCTTCAAGTATTCACCTGCCATATAATCCCAATCAAGGCCCTTCTTGCAGGCTGTAACAAAGCAAAATGTAGAAAAGTTTAAAGGGGGTGAATACTTATGTAAGGCATTGCATACTATAAGGGATCTATAAAAGTAAAGATTTGGATAAAGAAACAATTCATAGGAGGTACTGTATAAAAGTAAAATGAAATTTGATATTTGATTCATCACTGTTAATTGTACTAATGATTAAACTTAATGCTAAGAACAAAAAGGCTCTGTAATATGTCTTGAAAGCAAGGCATCAAAAGGATAGAATGATACAAGATAATAACATCCATCAGCCTTAATAATAAAATCACAAGAAATCTAACTTGGTACAAGTGATCACAAAATGTGCTGACATTATTACATGAAGAAAATACATTCTATAATAATGTCTTCTTCAGTCAGCAGAACTTGTGAAGTACTTCTGTATTTATTTCCATGTTCACTAGACATCCATCATAGTCAAGTGACAGAGCCTTAAAACAGTATTATGTACTAATACTGAACCTTTGGTCAAATACATGAAAAGTGAATCAAACAGAAAAATGAATCAAACTCGTATCAGTGGTGGTGATGAGCTTCTAGACTTTGGGGATGTTTTATAGAAATACATATTTCAGGGTTTGTTTGTTTTTTTAATGGCACATCATTTGCCCACAAGCTGTTCACTAGAATGTGTAAATTGTCATCATTGTCGTCGTCATCATCATCATCACTGGATGTTTACAACAGGCATATGTTGGATTTTTAGTATTATTCAACACTATGTGAAAGATGACATGGCAAATAATTCTACACAGATTTATGAAATTATTTCAACAAACACTGCTTTATAATTTCGTGCTCCTTGGTGATTCTTTCGTCATTTCTTGCTGGTTAATTCCACTTTCAACACCTCCCTTCTTCAATATCCTACAAATAAATATATAAAAAATAATCAGATATATTAATCTCAGAGGTTATTTTACATCCGGGTAATAACTCGTCTTTCAAGTTATTAAAATGCATAAAAATTCAATGCAAAAACTCAATGAAAGCCAACGAATCAAGACTGTATCCACTCACATGGTCTTATCCATGAGAGCATCCATGTGATCCAGAAGCTCTGTGTTCAGGGTCTCGGGAAGCATAAAGCAAAGCACTCCAGCGAGAAAGGGCAAACTCCCAAAGATTACCATTGGAATGGCATGATGATAGACGTCCAACAGACCAATGAGAGGAGCCAGAATCCCGCCCACACGGGCAAACATGGAGTTTAATCCTGCCCCATTCTGCCTGCAACAACAAGGTTAACAGGTCAACCAGGGCAAAAACAAGCTATGTAAGCAAAACAAACAAACAAAAATAAAAATGTGCTGCACAATGCAAATTTCTTCATGGAATTAAGTATCTTGCATACAATATGCCATATTAAGCAGGAATGTAAGTTACTTATTATTTACCTCACGAAAGTGGGGTACACCTCAGTAGTGTACACATACACTATGGTAAAGGAAGCAGCAAATGAGAATTTCCCCAACATTGCTATGATAGTCACCACTACGGGGTATTCTGGAAGTAAATGTTAGAAGTTAGAGGCTTCAGCAAACACATAGTGCATCAATAACATAGAAAATATTTTGTTGAGGCTTCCGCTTCCAGCCATGACACGGATGGCAGCATAAAGAAGTTGATCCTGAGTAAATTATAATTTTAGCCCTAAATCATCACATATCAAACACCAAAGTAGGAAAAATCTATGAGGGGGCAACGATGGCAGCTAAGGTTAAAAAAGACGGCAAAGAACTTAAAGCACAAAAGCAAACAGGGACTCGGAATGACGATGCTAATCCTGTCAGGGAATCTATGGCTGATTTGGATCTGATACTATGAGAATTAAGAAAATTTCGACAGGACAATAAATCACAAATGGAAGAAATCAAAGGGGAAATAACAAAAACTAACACCAAATTGGAAGAGGCTGAGGGCCAATTCGAAAAGGCAGAAGAAAGAATACAAAATGTCGAAGACATTGTGTCTGAAATGCTAAAACTTCATGCTCAGATGGAGGCAAGGCTAACCGAGCAGGAGAGTCACTCACGACGCGAAAACATTCGCTTATATGGGATTCCAGAGGGGGCTGAAAGGGACAGTCTGTCAGTGATTGTGTTCGTGGAGCAGCTGATAAGGGATAACCTTGACATTGCTGATACGGCCCTGAACATTGAGAGAGCCCATTGCTCACTAGGAGTTCGGCCCCCACCAAATGCACAACCAAGCTCAATCGCTGTCAAATTCGCTAGCTTCCGAACCAAAGAGATGGTGCTCAGGAAAGCGTGGCAAAAGAAGGGTTTGATGTTGGGCAAAACCCAAATTAACGTAGACAATGATTACCCACCACATATTCTACAACAACGAAAAGAATATGCAGAGGTTCGGAAGGTTCTCAGGGATCAAAACATCAAGTTTCAAACGTTGTTCCCCGCCCGGCTTAAAGTGCAATACCAGGAAGGAGAAAAGATCTACAACACGGTTGAAGAGGCAACGGGAGATTTGGCTGAGAGAGGTTTCGACATCACCGCAGTCAATCAACCTGAGACAATGATGGAGCGCCTTAGGAAATTAAGCTGGCAGAGAGGCGGACAAGCCCGACAATGAGTGGAAAGCACCGGTTCTGGAACCCCAAACTATAAAGAGCGACTGCAGGGCTTCCGAAGAGATGTACCACCCCAAAGCACAGACAGCGGTTAGTAACTTGATGTAAAAACGGACTCAATCCCCGCTTAGGAATGGTGAGTTTTGCTTGTGTGACTATTTAGCTCATAATAGAGCACAATGTGGCGCTAAACTTAGCTGTAAAGTTATATTTCTAATACTCGGGAAAACAAATGGACATGGAACTTTATGTGGACACCTGTGAGGGCCCTCCCACTTACCAAGAGGGAGGCTATCCCCCAAATCCACCTGCTTCCATCTGGTGGAGGGTCTTAAGTAAGACTCATATCTTGGAAGACCATTTTATGTTTATCTTTTTTAATCTTGTTCAATGTAAGTACAACGCCACCGTCCCGTCTAAGAACTACAACTCCCATCAACTAACTTCCGTGGTGACCTACGTCACGGCTGGGCGGGATCACCTACGTCACTTCCTCCATGATCCCATAAGTAACCCGGAAACTTCCAACTCGGCCTCTTTGGTGCTGTGAATCTCGTCGCAACCGGCGCATTCTACAGAGATAAAAGAGGCCGCTCACCAGAGCATCCAAGATACAGATGTCTGCTTTGCAAGTAAAAATTCAGCCCGTTTTCATTTTACCACTGGCCACGGTAAACTTCCAAAATCGCGCGATCTAACTCAGATGAGTTACAACGGGTTTTTATTTGTATTATGGGTAACGTTAAAACTGCTGCCCAAAGCAGTTAATTAAAAGTTAGAAGTGACCGGATTCCTTCTGACTAAAAGCGCTGTGCACATTGTTTGATCAGAGACTTCTTCTCCACGAACTACGAAGCGTTCGGACCAAGAAATCCTCTGCTTCCACGGAATCAACTCACGTGCTCCTGTGGACTCCAAAAGTCTCTGAACATTCTCTATAATCTTGCACTGGAAGCAAGATACTGAAGTAAGGCTGGCATTTTTGGGCAGAAACTAGTCTTAGGAATTAGCTTTATGAAGTAGTGTGAATTTAAACTCAGGAATTGTTTAATTGTGTGCACTGCAGACACTTAGGGTGTTGAATTGATTACTGTTCTATTTGTGTTGATCTCTCAATTGTTAATAGATAGGCTTTTGCATGCTCTTGCTATCCTTTCTAACCTTTAATTTCATTATTACACATATTTTGACCTCATCAAGATTTCAGTGGATTTAGTAATGCTATAAGCTAGTGGATTAGCTACCACGGCTAACCCTTTGTTCTACAAAGAAACACGTGGTGACCCCGCCTCCACACTCTCACACACACACAAACACACCTTAGATAACATTCCTTTGCCTTAGCTAGCAACACAGAGCTAATTCTTTTGTCTCCACCACGTGGTCACACACAAACACACCTTAGCTAGCAACCCAGAGCTAATTCTTTTGTTTTAGGCCACAGGTGTCTCACACACACACACACACACACACACACACACACACACACACACACACACACACACACGTTTGTGTCACTATCCTTGTGAGGACATTCCATTGACGTAATTATTATTGTAGTTAATTAATGCTGTGCCTGCACCTCAACCTAACCCTAACCTTAACCTCAGTGATGAAAAGGAAACTTTTTGGCTCTTTTTTTCTTTCAATTTTTGTTTAAAAAAAGAACAAAACAGCATTTTCCTTGTGGGGACCATCCGAATGTCCCCACAAGATCGAAATTGTCAGATTTTACTATCCTTGTGGGGACATTTGGTCCTCAGTAGTATTTAAAAACATGTATACATACACTCTCACACACACACACACGCACTCCCATGTACACACACATACCTCACTGTTTGAATATATTTCAATTGCTATTATTCATTTTTATCATTGTTATAATAAATTCAATTCATTGTGAAACTGTGTGTTTATTTGTTGTACCGATATTTCTGAAGTCATCCAATCTCAAAGAATTCCAAGGTGCATATGAGTTGTGTAATACGGTAAGTGATCCATTATTGTTGCATTGGTAGTGACCATAATAATTTGGAATATACCATAATTTAGCTGTTTGATAATTTATTATTAAGCACCAAAATTAAAGGTATTATTTAATGAGACTGATTTAATGAGATTGATCACTTAATCACAAATTGCACCTACATCAATGTTCACAATATGTTTGTTTACAGTCGTTCTATACTGTACAGGGGTCATTTTTCACTAAAATGCAGGACATGCCCAAAGATATAAGCCTTAATGCAGAACATAAGATTAGCCACATATAATGTTAACGGTTTAAATAACCCAGTCAAAAGAGGGAAAATTTTAGCACAACTTAGAGAGAAGGTTCAAGTAGCCTATCTTCAAGAAACCCACCTCAACACCATTGAACATGCCAATCTTAACAGAATGGGCATTAAATATGTATTTGCATCATCTGATAGATCTGGGCATAAAAGAGGAGTAGCTATTCTGATAACAAGAGGCGTGAATTCTGATATGTGCTCATAACTCACTGATACGGAAGGCAGGTATGTGATGATTACAGGCAAAAAAGAAGGGACTATGGTAACTTTACTTAATGTTTATGCACCTCCAGGCAGTGGA
Source organism: Neoarius graeffei (assembly GCF_027579695.1). Lineage (NCBI taxonomy): Eukaryota > Metazoa > Chordata > Actinopteri > Siluriformes > Ariidae > Neoarius > Neoarius graeffei. The sequence goes on from NC_083587.1 coordinate 22,794,083, forward strand.
TGGATGTTTTATAGGAAAATGTTTGACTTGATGACAACAAAAGCACAAGGGGTTGTCATTTGTGGGGGCAACTTTAACATACACCTACACCCAACACTAGATGTTTCAAATGGTAAGTCTGAGACAAAACCTATAAGTAGAAGAGTGATTGACTTGATGAAAGAATTAGGTATTGTAGATATATGGAGAGAATTGCATCCTACCAGCCGAGACTATACTTATTTTTCTGCACCACATACAGTATACACCAGGATAGATTACTTTTTTATTTTCAGTAGAGATCTACACAAAATTGAGATGTGTGACATAGGCCCAATTACTCTCTCAGATTATAGCCCCATATTTATTTATATGTCATTGAACAGGGAACAAAGGTCTACACTATGGAGACTAAATTCAAATATATTGGCCAATCCAGATACTAAGAAGTGTTTACTAGCAGAAATTGACGCATTCATGGATATAAATGATAATGGGGAGGTGACACCTGGTATCCTCTGGGATTCACTTAAAGATGTTATGAGGGGGAAAATCATTGCTACCACCTCTTTCATACAAAAAATAAGATGACAAAAACTGCAAGACCTGGAGACTAAATTAAAACATTTACAAAGGGCTCACAGTACCACCGTAGATGAAGGGGATAAACAAAAAATGAAAGAGATAAAGATGGAGATAGAGGAAATGAGTACACAGGAAATACAAAAGAAGTTTCTATTTTTAAAACAACGTTATTATGAGGTTGGAGGGAAGACAATAAAACTCTTGGCATACAAATTGAAAAAAACAGCAAGCGGATAACACCATTTCTAAGATTCGAAATCCAGAATCTGGGGAAATTGAACACAGATTAGAAAAAATCCAGCAGAGTTTTGAAAAGTTCTACAAAACACTTTATTCCCAGCAATATATTGACAATACTTCTCATATTGATACATTCTTGGCCTCGCTTGATCTACCCTCTATCTCTGGAGAACAAAATGAATAATTAGCAGCAGCAATCACAACTGATGAAATAAATGCAGCCATCTCTAGGTTAAAGACAAACAAGTCACCAGGTCCAGACGGCTTTACAGGGGAATGGTATAAAGCTTTGAAAGAGAAATTAGTTCCTATATTACTGGATACCTTCAACTGGGTCTTAAGAGAAAACAAAATTCCACCCTCTTGGAAAGAGGCAACAATTTCATTGATCCCCAAGGAAGGGAAAGATGCGTTGGAGTGTGGTAATTTTCGCCCTATTAGCGTATTAAACGTAGATTACAAACTATTTACATCCATACTAGCACATAGAATAGATAAGATTTTACCTTCCCTAATTCATACTACGGACCAGACTGACTTCATAAGGCAAAGGCAAACTCAGGGCAACTTGAGAAGAACACTTCACATTATTAATCACATCATACAAAAAGACACAGAGGCAATGCTGGTAAGTCTGGACGCGGAGAAGGCATTTGACTCTGTTAGGTGGTCCTTCTTGTACAAAGTTTTAACAAAATTTGGCTTCCATAAATCAATTATTGACACATTCTAAGCCCTATATGACAGCCCTATTGCTAGGATTAAGGTCAGTGGAGCTCTTTCAAAGGCATTCACCCTGGAACGAGGAACAAGACAGGGGTGTCCAGCCTCCCCCCTGCTTTTTGCGTTATTTATCGAACCCTTGAGTCAGTGGATTCGACAGAATAGTGACATTAAAGGGATAACTATACACAATGAGGAACATAAACTAGCGCTTTTTGCCGATGATGTCTTAGTCTACTTAACAGAGCCTACTCTAACATTTCCTAAACTAATGACTGAATTAGAAAAATATGGCACCCTGTCTGGATACAAAGTAAATGTTCAGAAGACGCAAGTGCTAACTTTTAATTTTGATCCACCCAGATCCTTGATAGGGCAGTACCAACTAAGATGGGAGGCAGATCATATAAGATACCTTGGTGTTAATCTCCCAAAAGATATTACAAAACTATCCACTTTGAATTATGGGCCACTAAACAACAACATTAAATCTGACATGCAGAGATGGAGCGTCATTCCCTTCCTTGGTCTCTACTCAAGGGTGGAGTGTATAAGAATGAATGTACTACCAAGATTATTATGCCTCTTTCAGTGTCTCCCAGTGGACATACCGTACCCATAAAACAGTTCATGGAATGGGACAAAATGATATCAAGATCTCTGTGTCAAGGTAAAAAACCTAGGATTAGGTATAAAACTCTTCAATTGCACAAAGACTATGGTGGTCTAGGCCTTCCCTGCTTGCGGGAATATTATTTTGCAGCCCAATTAAGACCTTTAGTGTGCTGGAGCAACCCATCATATTCAGCAAGATGGAAAGATATAGAGAGCAATATGATTCCTCAGATCCCCTTAGCAGCTATAATGGCAGACAATAAATTGATGAATAATATGGTAGAAAAAAAACAACCCTTGGATTAACACTACATTGAAAATATGGGAGAAGATAATAAAACTTTGTGAATTGGAACATACTCTAAAAATATTACGATGGTGCGCTTATGACACGGATTTCTCCCCTAACATTCTGGACTCCAGATTCAAGACTTGGATTAAAGGGGGGCTTACTACTTACCACACATTTGTAAATAAAGGCACACTTAAGAGCTTTGAGTTGTTGCAGCAAGAGAATGGATTACAACCCCAAGATTTTTATAGATACATTCAGTTTAGGCGATACTTTCAGGAACATATAGCTAGAGCAGGGCTTTTCAAAGTGTGGGGCGCGCCCCCCCTGGGGGGCGCCAGAGTTCTTCAGGGGGGGCGCAACGTGAGAGACAAAATGGATCGGTTTTTAGTACCTAAAGCTACAGTGAGTGAGGAGACAAAGTCTGGGCCAAGCAAAAAACAGAGCCTCCAGGATGTTGCGATTTGCAACTTCAGCGCAAATTCAACCAATCCTCGCGAATTCAGGGCGGTGTTGCAATTATATCCAATCACCGCAACTTTCCCGCAAATTTGACCAATCGTTGGCATCGTCTTGAGGTGACGTCGACAAACTACCTTCCGCCTTACTTCCGTGTGTTCAAGAGAAGCAGCATGCGGCAGTGTTGCCAGATTGGACGATTTCAAGTGCATTTTGGCGGGTTTTGAACATATTTTGGACTGGAAAACGTCAACAGTATCTGGCAACACTGAAAGTGTGTTATGTTTACAGTGAAGGACTGTGTGCACTTTTTTTTTACTTAATACAAGAAATTAATGGATGCCAACATTTTTGCCAAAATGGTATTTTATTTTCCATTGTTTAGGCAGCTTCAGCATCATACTGTGAGATTCTGTTCAAATTGTTTTTTTTCTTCTATGAAGCCTGAGCCATTTATTTTATTAGTTTATAATTATTGTTTAATTTAGTCTTCAGGAGAGACTGCCTGCACACAGTACTAGTATTAATAGTTTTTTTTTCTTACATGAAAGCTGAGGCATTTATATTATATTTTAAGGTAACTTCATGTTGTGCTGTGAGGTTCTATGCACTTTAACTTTTGAACCAACAGGTGCATTTGGATAAGTAAAGCCTATTTTTCTGCATTTTTGTAGTCCTGGTAATCTTTTATATTGGTAAAGTTGTTTATAGGACCATTTCTCTTTGTTTTTTTAATCAATAGTTTTTCAGTAATAACTTAATATTTAACATATCACTCAATTTTAATCACAAAAAGAGAAAATCGCAACAATTTCTTGCAACTTTCACTTCCTCCCGCAATGTAATCGCAACAAAAACCTAAAAAATACCGCAACTTTCATCGCAATTTTTTTGGAAACCCCTGCAACATCAGACATTTTAGCCCACAACAATCACAGAAAAGGCCTGCGGAATCCTGGGGGACTGGAAAAAGAAGGAAGTATGAGCACGATTATTTAAAGTTTGGATTTTCATGGACTGGATCTGAAGATGCTCCACTGCCACAGTGTGTTGTCTGCCAAGAGGTGCTAGCTAACGATGCTATGGGATGTTTAAAATGTGTAAAACAAGATGTTTTAAAAAGCACAGATGTTTAAAATGTGAAAAAGAAAAAAATAATGTGTACAACAACCATTTTTTTAAAAATATGAATGGAACATTAAGTATAGCAACAACAAAAATTGTAAGGGGGGGCGCTGTTGTTTATTTGCTCTCCGAGGGGGGGCTCACTCTCCCACACTTTGAAAACCCCTGAGCTAGAGCAATAGAGGAGCAAAAGACAGGTATTTTAGAAGTGTTCCAGGGAGCTAATAATTCAATAACTTGCAAGAAGGTTGTATCTAGATTGTACCAGGCATTACGTCAAGCTAGTCCAGACAACACTATATATTAAGGATAAACAGGAAAAGGAAGGTAATCTTACAATATATGAAGAAGAATGGGGAAATCTGTGGAAACTACAATGGGGAACAACATGCTCAAACACATGGCATGAATATAGCTGGAAAAACTTATCGAGATTTTTTATAACACCATTACAGCAGCGCACACAAATATCTAGCACTGCCTGCTGGAGGGCCTGTGGGGCAAATGAGGCCAATCACTTTCATGTTTTCTGGGATTGCCCAATAATAACACCATACTGGCGAGACATCCACTTTCACCTGAACAAAATTTTTGAAGTAGACATTCCTTGTAGATTTGACATTTTATACTTAGGAAATATTTCACTTGATTGTTGAGACTACTGGGATAAAAAGTTGTTACTTATACTACTGGTGGCGAGTAAAAAAACAATATCAAGAAGATGGTTAAAGTCAGACCCTCCTACAATAGGAGAATGGCTAGATGTAATTCATGATATATACACAATGGAAAAGTTGACTTACTCCCTCAAAATAAAGACTGATGACTTTTCTAGAATCTGGCTTAGATGGATTGGGTATGTTGAACAAGTGGGTTTAAGATCAGATTTTGCTTGAGGCATCTTCCTGTAATGTATGTATGCATGTCACTTTTCTTTTCCTTTAATTCTTTTCTAAGGAAAACAGTGAAACTTACCCCTATGTTCTAATTGTTTTTATTGTATATAAAAATGTTCAAAAAATGGCCCAGGCACACAATGTTGTGACAATTATGGATGGATATTTTTTGGGTTTTCTCTGCTAGAAATGGTTTTATTTGGGTTTGAATTGTTTACCTATTTTAGTTTTTGCAAAGGAAACTACTGTGTAAAGAAAGAAAGAAATGAGAAATGGAAGGATAATATCCTCTATTGTATGTGACCTGATGGCTAAATAAAGAGAAAATTACAAAAAAAAAAAGAAAATACTTTGGTACATGCTTGAAAGTCAGCTACATAAAATTGTATGAATTATTTCAGGGGAATTCATTTGAGTGATTTTGTCATTCTTTTAAGAAATAGCGAAGACTGATAAGTCCAGTTGAAAATCTGAGTTAGGATTGAAAACATGACATGCAAGTGTTACTGGGTAATAAAACTTAAGAGCCAATAAGATCTCAATATACAAATTAATCAATTCATCCTCAGTAGCCTCTTTATCAGAGGGGAACCATCAGGGCTTTCTAGGTCTTCAGAGAAGACCCAAACATATCAGCATTTCAAATATTATATTTAATTTCTTTCATTCTTTCATTATAATTATTCTCTTCTAATTTGGCCTCATTTTTTTTAATCAAATTTGCTTCAGAAATGAAAGTGTTACTGTTCTGAAAACATTAAAATAAAGTTATCCAGGGAGATTTTTTTGTTTGTTGTCTCTAGGCTGAGAAGAGTTTAGAGCTGGCTCACTCATTGGTTTGGACTTCACTGCCAGGACAGAAGGCCATGGCAGTGTATGCTTATGTAAGAAGTGACAGATGAAGGAACCAATCAGATTTTGATTTTTCATGGGAGGGACCAAAAATGTATCGCCTGAACAAGTCGCCAGGTCATCGCAGGGAATGAAAGTATTTATTTTATTTTTTGAAAGTGAGTTCAGTTGCACCAGTCCTCCTGGAGTGTGAGCCGAGGGTTGTTGCTAAAACCTGGGACGGAACGGGACAGGACATACCGCTCAGGCAGTGACCTCCCTGTGGCTGTTGGAAAACCGGTGACATCCCGTTCTGTCCCGGGTTTTAGTAATTGCCTGAGCCTAGCAGTAATGGTGGAATATACAGTATGTACAGAATGAGTGGAGCAGCCATCTTATTTCTCATCTCATCGCATTATCTGTAGCCGCTTTATCCTGTTCTACAGGGTCGCAGGCAAGCTGGAGCCTATCCCAGCTGACTACGGGCGAAAGGCGGGGTACACCCTGGACAAGTCGCCAGGTCATCACAGGGCTGATGCATAGACATAGACAACCATTCACACTCACACCTACGGTCAATTTAGAGTCATCAGTTAACCTAACCTGCATGTCTTTGGACTGTGGGGGAAACCGGAGCACCCGGAGGAAACCCACATGGACATGGGGAGAACATGCAAACTCCACACAGAAAGGCCCTCGCCGGCCACGGGGCTCGAACCCGGACCTTCTTGCTGTGAGGCGACAGCGCTAACCACTACACCACCGTGCTGCCCCGTCTTATTTCTAAACTGGATATTGCTGACATCTCGCCCTTACATGGAAGAAGTGAATGAACAGAGAACTGAACGAACAACTGAAAGTCAGATTGTTTCAAAACAATCGGCCACAAGATCGGCCTTCAAGAAGCAAGAACACAGACGGGTAAGCTCCAACTCTCATTTGGATAAAAAACAACAAAAACAACATGTTGTTTACCTGCATTTAGATTAATACATGTATCTTGTATTGTGTATTTAAGTTACCGGTATAAGATTATTTAATTTGCTTCAGAATGTGATTGTCTCAGTTCATCTGATTATTTAATTCGCCTTTTACGTTTTATCAGTGAAAATTCATGCATGTACATGTATGTTGCACAAGTCATAACGCTTATCCTGTTTTAATGAGGGTCAACCCACAATCAATGAAGTCAAATCAGTCTTAGTTGAGCAAGTCGGAAAAGGTATTTCTTACTTTCACTATACATTTTTATTGATATGACTTTGGTCTATAGAGGTTTTCGACCCACGTGACCATTGCCATGTCAACAAGTAGCCGGCGCCATTTTGACGGTCACAAATATGGCGACTACTGGTAGCAATACACTGTTGATCATGACGAAGTCTCATTGTCGAGTATTTTATCCGGCCTAGATGACGCGAGTAAGAAGTGATATCACCAGAAAATCAATGATGCTGGTGTACGTGATCCGTACACGTTACCAGGCTATCTTTTTCTGGCTTTGCAGCGCGGGTGATCTTCCTGACCTGCAGTCAGGTGTGTGGGAAATACCAGGGAAAAAACATAAAAGAAAAAGGAGCGAGATGCAGAAAACACCTTCACTATCCAGCGACGTAGGGCATTTACAGGGCAAGCAGAGGGAGAGGTATTTGCAAAAATTGAGGTTAGCAGGCTTAGAGAACGACGTTTACCTGCTTCCACCAGGATTGTTCACTGACGTACGGAAGTACACCAAGCCCTCGTCTTTACCTGACTTCGGCCCACATGATCTGTGTATACCTATGTCATTAAAAACCAGGCTGGGTAACATGCCTACATCAGCAGGTCGTCCCTGGAGCCGGTGGTCACCATCTTATTACAGCTAAGGTTTGTTCACATTTTCATTTACTTTCGGTCCTCAGGATAAACAAAATGTTATTAAATGTCATTGAAATAACTTCTTAGTCTGTTGAGACATGGTCCGTTATAAATTTGCTGTTACCAGGCAATGACCAAGAACTGTATTATTAGGGTCGGTGTCTGTGTTGTAGCAGTTTACTAGCAGCTAGCTGTTAGCACTAGCTAATGTCAACAACATCATAGCTGGTATGTTACTGTAGCAATGTTTACGTTCAGCCATTTGGATGACTGTTAAAACCTTTCAGTCTCAAGTTTTTCCTTTACTGGATTTACTAGTTTACTGAGCTAGCGCGCTCGCTCCCAGCCTCCCCGAGCTAGCACGCTCGCTCCCAGTCTGCCCGAGCTAGCGCGCTTGCTCCCAGCCTGCCCGAGCTAGCGCGCTCGCTCCCAGCCTGCCCAAGCGCGCTAGCTCAGTAAACTAGTAAATACAGTAAAGGAAAAACTTGAGACTGAAAGGTTTTAACAGTTATCCAAATGACTGAACGTAAACATTGCTACAGTAACATACTAGCTACTGTTGTTGACATTAGCTAGCTTGACCTTCAAAATGGCGGACACCGGGGCGTCACGACACCTGTGACGTCATGTCGAAATCCTCTATAGCTGTAAATGGCCTCGGCCTTAAAACTGGTTACTGCAGTGATGTCACGCACTCAGGGCTGGCTGGCTCAGTGGGGCAGCTCAAATGCCAACTTTGCGGTCGATTTTAACTCTCAAAAATATATATTTTTATTCCCATTTATGCAGCATACAAGAGTCAAGGATGGAGATACTATCCACTCAGAAATTTATTTAAAAATAAAGGTACTGTGTATCTGCTTTAAGTATTCATTTCCTTATGTGGTTTACTTAGTTACTTTTAAAATGAACATCGACAACTACACAGGACAGAGTGACCTAGCACCCTGCCACTAATCCCCTGCAAAATCCTTTGCCCTGTTGCTTTCTTGGTGTGTCTGGTTAAGTTTTGGCTGAGCTGAAGTCCCAGGTCTAATAGTAATGGTTCGCCACTGCTTTTTAAACAGTGTGGGCTTTATAGATAATTGGGCTAATTTTGAGGGCACTGCTGGCCTGTTAGGGCGGGCTGGTATCCATCCCACTCAGGAAGGTGCTGCTCTCATTTCCTGCAGCATAGGTTATAGTCTCAGAACAGGCCTAGTTAATTTCTGACAATCCAGAGCCAAGACCAGGGAGCAGACGAACAGGCTAAACCGACTGTCTGCTAGCTGCACAGAGTCGTCACTCAGGGTCCACTACATCGAGACTGTGTCTGTTCCCCGAGCTCAACAAAAAGGTAGAAATTTTCAGAGAGTTTGTTCCAGTAACCTAATCAATATAAAATTAGATCATACTGACTGTACAGCTGCTGCCAGCACCTTTGATCTAAAGGTGGGGCTATTAAATATTAGATCTCTTACATCTAAAGTGCTAATGGTTAATGAACTCATTACTGATCAGGAGTTTAATGTACTTTGTTTAACTGAAACATGGATTAAGCCAAATGAATATATAGCATTAAATGAAGCGAGTCCTCCTGGATACAGTTATATACACCAGCCTCGTCTAACTGGCAGAGGAGGAGGCGTTGCGGTTATTCATAACGATTATCTAGGTGTAACACAAAAACCTGGTTATAAATTTAATACATTTGAGGTTCTTCATACTCATATAATGTATGTAGCCTCGAAAAATAAGTCTACCCAGTTAATTCCATTGCTTATTATTTACAGGCCCCCGGGGCCATATTCTGATTTTCTTTCTGAATTTGCATATTTTATCTCAGATCTGGTTATTTCCTTAGACAAAGCTTTAGTTGTCGGAGATTTTAATATTCACTTCGATAACCCAGAAGACCCTTTAAAAACAGCGTTTGTGTCCATCTTAGATTCAGTCGGGATTAAGCAGAATGTCATAGGACCGACCCATAATGGTGGTCACACCCTTGATCTAATACTAACATTCAGATTAAACGTAGACAATATAGTCATACTTCCACAGTCTGAAGTTATCTCAGATCATTATCTCATCTCATTCAAACTATGTCCGAGTAATAATATATGCACCTCACCACGCTACTGTATTAAACGTACTTTCACGTCAACTACTGCACAGAGCTTTATAAATGATCTCCCAGAGTTGTCAACTTTGATTGGGTCACTGTCAGCCCCTGCAGAACTTGATCAGGCAACTGAATGCTTAGAGTCAACATTCCGCCATACTTTAGATAATGTAGCTCCTCTAAAAAGGAAAATGGTCAGAGACAAAAAATTAGCACCCTGGTATAATGATGACACTCGCACATTTAAACAGACCACTCGAAAATTGGAACGTAAATGGCGTCAAACAAAATTGGTAGTGTTCAAATTAGCTTGGAAGGAGAGCTTCCTGAAGTATAGAAAAGCTCTTAGTGCTGCGAGATCAACATATTTCTCCTCCCTAATAGAAGATAACAAAAATAATCCTAGATTCCTATTTAATACTGTAGCAAAATTAACCAGGAATAAGTCCACTATCGACACATGCACACCTGCAGTATGTAGTAGCAACGACTTCATGAATTTTTTTTAATGACAAAATTGAGAATATCCGACAAAAAATTCAAACTACTAATTTAAGGTCAGACAATGAAAGTGACCTTGTAGTTAACTATATAACTGTATCAGATCATCAGTTAGAATGTTTTACTCCCCTTAAAGAAACTGAATTACTTTCATTAATCTCTACATCAAAAGCCTCAACTTGCGTACTAGATCCCTTACCTACACATCTATTCAAACAGATAATGCCTGGAGTAATTGAACCACTTCTAAAAATAATAAATTCTTCTCTTACGATTGGCTATGTACCCATATCCTTTAAACTAGCAGTTATCAAACCCCTGATTAAAAAACCTGACCTTGATCCCTGTCAGCTGTCCAATTATCGGCCCATATCAAACCTCCCCTTTATCTCCAAGATCCTTGAAAAAGCTGTGGCACAGCAGTTATGCTCATATTTACATAGGAATAACATCCATGAAATGTATCAGTCAGGATTTAGACTTCATCATAGCACAGAGACAGCACTGGTTAAAGTAGTAAATGACCTACTGTTGGCGTCTGATCAGGGCTGTGTCTCGCTACTTGTGTTGCTTGACCTTAGTGCAGCATTTGATACCATTGATCATTCCATTCTTCTGGATAGACTAGAAAATGTTGTGGGAGTTAAGGGAATGGCCCTCTCCTGGCTCAGGTCTTATCTAACTGATCGTTATCAGTATGTTGATATAAATGGTGATATTTCTAGACGTACCGAGGTAAAGTTTGGTGTTCCACAAGGTTCTGTCTTGGGTCCACTGCTTTTTTCTCTATATATGTTACCTCTGGGTGATATTATTCGTAAACATTGTATTAGTTTCCATTGTTATGCTGATGACACACAGTTGTATGTCTCTGCAAAACCTGATGAGAGACACCAGCTTAATAGAATTGAGGAATGTGTTAAGGACATTAGACACTGGATGCTTATTAATTTCCTTCTGCTTAACTCTGACAAGACTGAAGTACTTGTGCTAGGACCACATACAGCTAGAAGTAAGTTTTCTGATTACACAGTGACTCTGGATGGCCTTTCTGTTTCTTCACGTGCAGCAGTAAAAGACCTCGGAATGATTATTGACCCCAGTCTTTCATTCGAAACTCACATTGATAACATCACCCGGATAGCTTTCTTTCATCTCAGAAATATTGCAAAGATAAGAAATTTAATGTCATTGTGTGACGCAGAAAAACTAGTCCATGCTTTCGTTACCTCCAGGTTGGATTATTGTAATGCCTTACTGTCTGGATGTTCCAATAAGTGCATAAATAAGCTCCAGTTAGTTCAAAATGCAGCAGCAAGAGTCCTTACTAGAACTAGAAAATATGACCACATCACGCCTGTCTTATCCACACTGCATTGGCTCCCAATCAAATTTCGTATTGATTATAAAATACTACTATTGACCTTTAAGGCACTAAATGGTCTCGCACCACACTACCTGAGTGAACTTCTGCTCCTCTATGACCCGCCACGCCTACTTAGATCAAAAGGTGCAGGCTATCTGCTGGTACCTTGTATAGTGAAGGCTACATCAGGGGGCAGAGCCTTTTCTTACAAAGCCCCACAGTTATGGAACAGCCTTCCAAGTAATGTTCGGGAATCAGACACAGTCTCAGCATTTAAGTCTAGGCTGAAAACATATCTGTTTAGTCAAGCCTTTGTTAATGGTGTTCATGAGGTAAAGGTGTAGATCTAGAGGGTCCTAAGATATAGAGTGTTTTGGTAAACTGGGATGTATGGATGCTGTCAGTCCCCACTCGCTTGCTCACTCGAGTTTGTTGACGGTGTAGTGGCTGGCTGCTTTATGTCCCGGGGCTCCCTCATGCCTGTGTTACCTTCTGGCTCTCTCCTTTTAGTTATGCTGTCATAGTTAGTTGCCGGAGTCCCTGCTTGTACTCGGTGCAATATGTATACTGCTCCTACTTATTCAGGTGACATTGGGCATACCTAACAACCTGTGTTTTCTTTCCCTCCCCCCCACCCCAAATCTGTCCCTCTGAGTTACATGGAGTCAACAGGAAATCTTTTGGTGGAGAGGGTGGAGACCTCGACTGGCTATCGTAGCCTGCAGGGAATCGGCCATCAGACTTTCTGTCGCATGTCCCAGACCCAGTGAAATGTAACTGAATTGTCTTGGCCAGCCCTAAGGGTCCCATCTGCATCTCATCATTGCTGAGGAGTGTGCTCCCATCACCCAATCAAGCATCCAGCCAGAGCAGGTCATGATATATTTTTTACCATATTAACATGCTGGGCGGCACGGTGGTGTAGTGGTTAGCGCTGTCGCCTCACAGCAAGAAGGTCCTGGGTTCGAGCCCCGGGGCCGGCGAGGGCCTTTCTGTGTGGAGTTTGCATGTTCTCCCCGTGTCTGCGTGGGTTTCCTCCGGGTGCTCTGGTTTCCCCCACAGTCCAAAGACATGCAGGTTAGGTTAACTGGTGACTCTAAATTGAGCGTAGGTGTGAATGTGAGTGTGAATGGTTGTCTGTGTCTATGTGTCAGCCCTGTGATGACCTGGCGACTTGTCCAGGGTGTACCCCGCCTTTCGCCCGTAGTCAGCTGGGATAGGCTCCAGCTTGCCTGCGACCCTGTAGAAGGATAAAGCGGCTAGAGATAATGAGATGAGATGAGATGAGATATTAACATGCTATTGTTGTGTGTTATGCCTGATGTAAAGACTCTCGTCTCTGCGAGCCTACCACACAGATTTAATACTTGTCATTTTTAGGGCATACCTAACAACATGTGTTTTCTTTCCTTCTCTCTCCCCCCCCCAATCTGTCCCTCTGAGTTACATGTTGGTCCTGGGATTGAGATGCTGGCCTCTTCTGCCCCTCGGACCTGCTTGATCCATCCTGGTGCCCTGTGTCTGGTCGGAGTTTTATCGCACCGCTCCTGTGAAGGACAGCCCCATGAGGACAGTTGAGGGTTATACCTGGAGGATGCTCTGGACTCTTACAGTAATGATTTTATGGCTGAGGACTACAGTTGTCTTGCTAACTTTAGGACTGCAGTTATCATGAACAGTTTTGCATTCAAGTTTCCATCAATGAAGTGTTATAACATCAATGAAACTGTCCTCATGTTAAAACTGTTAATATTATAGTCAGGCTGTCTGTTGTTGCCCAAATGAGGATGGGTTCCCTTTTGAGTCTGGTTCCTCTCGAGGTTTCTTCCTCATGTCGTCTGATGGAGTTTTTCCTTGCCACCGTCGCCACAGGCTTGCTCATTGGGGATAGATTAGGGATAAAATTAGCTCATGTTTTAAGTCGTTCTAATTCTGTAAAGCTGCTTTGTGACAATGTTTATTGTTAAAAGCGCGATACAAATAAACTTGACTTGACTTTATCCTAGTCAGGGATGTGGTGGATCCAAAGCCAATCCCAGGAATACTATGTGCGAGATAGGGATACACCCTGGATAGGATACCATGACACTGACAGAATATTACATCGACTTCGTCTAAAAAAAAAGTTTTGTATGTTTGCACACGGCAGCACGGTGGTGTAGTGGTTAGCGCTGTCGCCTCACAGCAAGAAGGTCTGGGTTCGAGCCCCGTGGCCGGCGAGGGCCTTTCTGTGCAGAGTTTGCATGTTCTCCTCGTGTCCGCATGGGTTTCCTCTGGGTGCTCCGGTTTCCCCCCACAGTCCAAAGACATGCAGATTAGGTTAACTGGTGACTCTAAATTGACTGTAGGTGTGAATGTGAGTGTGAATGGTTGTCTGTGTCTATGTGTCAGCCCTGTGATGACCTGGTGACTTGTCCAGAGTGTACCCCGCCTTTCACCCGTAGTCAGTTGGGATAGGCTCCAGCTTGTCTGCAACCCTGTAGAACAGGATAAAGCAGCTAGAGATAATGAGATGAGATGTTTGCACACCTGTTGGGATGGCAAGAATGACCAGACATGCAGTTCCCCCAAGGAGCAACATTGCACTTTGAGATTTCTTTCTGCCAAAGCGCTCAATAAGTGGGTAGCAGCTGAGGTGAGCAGGAATCTCTGCAAAGCCGAAGATAAGCTGTGTCAGGTAGATGTTCACACCAAAGTTTCCCACATTTAGACTGATCCCATAGTACACCAAGCAGATCACAAACCTGTCAAAGGCACAAGGCAATTTGGGGGAAAACACCAAAATGTCAGAATGGGATTAACGTGAAGATACACATCTGTATTGCACAATATTGTGCATTATTCAAAATATAATGAATTTCCAGAATCTAGTTTTTGGGTGGTTTACCCTTTTTTATAAAATATATTTTGATAAGTATTGCAAGTACTGGTACAAATTTGAACTTACCAGATAAAGCACATAATCAACGTCCTCTTTCTCAGACTCGTCACTCGGAAAAGGTCCAGCATGCTTCCAGTTCTGACTGTGTTCTCTGCATCCATCTGACAAACCATACATTCACATTACAAATTCCATTAAAACAAATACAATTAAATGTTTTGTTGAGACACACTTCAATTACCCTTTCAAGCAGAGAGTCTGAAACTATCCTGCCATTGACCCTGGCTGCATTCAGGATAATTTTCTTGGCTTCCTCCTGTCTGCCTTGAGTCAGGAGCCATCGAGCCGACTCTGGAAGGATCCTTAGAACAGAGAGCACTTACAGATATGGTATATATTATTCAAAGAGGTTTACAGACGAGGCAGACAACAATTGAACTATATACTTGAGCAGTTGTTGGATAAGGACTTTATAGGGGTCTGTGGTAGTACTGATATTAAAAACCAGACCTTCTGCAGAGCCTTGACTACTAGGCTACCAAGTCCCACTGGCTTCCAGTATATGGGTTTATAATCTGTCCCATACATGCCTTGTTAGCTAAAGGTCCATATAAAATCACAATATATTTTTTAGGGATGTCCAACATGCAGAAGCAAGAGTCTTGATATTATGGACAGTATTTTAACCCCAAATTTTCCTACCCAAGAAAAAGCACACACTGGAATGAATTTCCACAGCAATCATTTTTGAAGACCTTAGCTTAATAGACTGCAAACCCACTTGCCAACATTAATGAAGGACAGATATGAGGTTCAGAGTGAAAACCTTACCAAAAGTAGATACCAAGGATCAGGACTGGTGCAGACATGGCTAACTGGAGGATTCTCCAATTGCGGATGCCGTAGGCCAACCCAGTTAGTATCATCTGCCCCAGGGCAAATGTACAGTGAGACAGGATGGCGAAGGAGGCCCGATACGATGGACCACACCACTCAATGCCTACAAAAAGATTAGCCATCTTTTGACCTGCTAGAGGAGGAGTCATCCTAAATCTAAGACTACTACATGTTTGTCATTTATCTCATCTCATCTCATCTCATTATCTCTAGCTGCTTTATCCTGTTCTACAGGGTCGAAGGCAAGCTGGAGCCTATCCCAGCTGACTACAGGCGAAAGGTGGGGTACACCCTGGACAAGTCGCCAAGTCATCACAGGGCTGACACATAGACACAGACAACCACTCACATCTACGGTCAATTTAGAGTCACCAGTTAACCTAACCTGCATGTCTTTGGACTGTGGGAGAAACCAGAGCACCCGGAGGAAATCCACGCAGACACGGGAAGAACATGCAAACTCCGCACAGAAAGGCCCTCGCTGGCCACGGGGCTCGAACCCGGACCTTCTTGCTGTGAGGCGACAGCGCTAACCTGTTTGCCATTTATAATAAAATTAATCTGAATAAGGATTAAAAAGTCTCCAAAGTAATGTCAGTAAAAGGAATGGTACAAATTATGTGTTCCATCAGTATCTATGATCTGGCCAGTGAGGAAGATGCCATTTAAGGTGACACCAACCACAAAGCGAAGAGCAATGTAGATGTAAATGTTGTGGGAGAAAGCAGCACCCACACTGAACAAGAACTGGAAAGTTAATGCAAGTAGTAGAACAAAACGCCGGCCGTATCTGCAAGGGTAGAACACATGACAAAAAATTGCCAATTGTCATTACTTCATCTCTATGGCCTCAGTCACTGTCGGACCCCAGTGTTGTGATGGTCAGTGAAAAGTATAGAATGGTCATATAGTATAGTGGGCAATCGAACAAACAATGAATTTACTACTAATTGCATCAATTCTCTAGGTTATTTTGTTTATAGGAAGCACTCTTACTTGTCAGCCAGCAGTCCACACAACAGAGCTCCAGTGAGGAGTCCAGCCATGAAGATAGATTGTGAGGTCTCAATCAGATGCTTACTATCACACACCAAGTCAAACTAAAAAATGAAAGAAAGAAAGAAAGAAAGAAAGAAAGAAAGAAAGAAAGAAAGAAAGAAAAGTAGTAAAAATATCAAAGCAAGCATTTAAACAATACTTAGTGTCCCAGCAGCCTTCTACTTTCAAATGCATTTGGCATCTTAAGGGTCTTCAATTTATCCATTTGAGAGAAAAATTTATGTAGAACCCAAAGGTTTTTCCTTTCACCAAAAGTTCAAAGTAGGACCTGTTTAAAAAGCTGGTTAGTCATGCAAGGAAGCCTTGAGGAAACGTCTCCAACTCTAGTTTCTCCAGCTCCTGCTCCAGCCTTGTTAACACCCTGGGTAGTGTCATCATGTCTCTATTATTGGTCTCTTTTGGTGGACAAATACCTCTTTACTTCCACTGTCTCCACGCAAAATTTGATTGCATGCTCTGTCTGTTCCAAGTTGGGTTGGTTTGTTTGTTTTAAAGTTTCCTGCAGTTTCTTGTTGTGTATTTTCTGTTTCTGACCATTATCTCGTGTTTTGGATATTGATAAAAGACCTACCAATGTCAAACTTCTGTTTTTTCCTCTCTGACCCCATTATGGACAATGACCATCAATTTTGGAAATCCTAGAATAAAAGAGGGTGGGTGGCCTTCATTGTGGTTGAGTGCTGTTTTTACAAAAATAATTTGTTTCCTTTTCTGCCAAGAGTCACCCATAAAGGTCAGAAACTTAAGCTAGTAAAGCAATTAGCTTATTTCAAATCTAAAAACTGCAAACCACTAAAATGTCTAGTAGCATTTTACACCATCACAATGTCAGCCTCTTGGACATCAAGTGGTTTGGAATGAGCAAGGCTCTACTTTGTCAAGTGAAAGTTATGGTAAGGAAGAGTCTAGTGCAAAGAATCCCAGTAGTGAAATTTGTATTTCATTTCTCATGTAGTTAGCTGCTAACTGTGCAGTGTCTGAAATTTGGGTGAGTATGGGAGGCCTTAGACTTAAAGGAGATGCGCAGAGCCATGGCCTCACTTTTTGTTTATAAATGCCTTGAGACCTCAAGAATGGCATAGGAATAGTTTTAAGCATCAACAATAAATCTAATATAGTAATTTTTACAATTAAAATGATTCATATAGGTAGCGGTCTGAGTGAATGACCTTGACATCTGTGATGTCACCATAGGAAGGTTATCGGCCTCATCACCATTTCCACTATACTAAAACACAGAGCTGACTGCAACTTCAATCCTCCATTTTGAGCTAATTTATCACCATGCCACATAGATGTGTTGCTGGCAGGTGCAGCAACATGACAGAAGGTGGGTTTACATTGCATTCATGGCCCAAGAATGTTCAAACTGAAAAGATTTGGACCTGTTTTGCAAGAAATTCATGGGCACATTGGGCGCCTACAAAGTGGTCTCTCCTCTGCTCTGCACATTTTACTCAAGACTGATACGATACCTCTGATCTGTTGAGGAGCGTTGGCTATAAGCTCATATTGAAAGAGGGTGCAGTACCAACAAGTAAAGGAAAAGAAAACTACAAGAAAACGAGAGCAAGTTCAGTTGCACCAGTTCTCCTGGAGTGTGAGCCAAGGGTTGTTGCTAAAACCCGGGAAGGAACGGGATGGGACATATTATCGCTCGGGCAGTGACCTCCCCGTGGTTGCTGCTAAAACTGGTGACGTCCCATCCCATCCCGGGTTTTAGTAATTGCCTGAGCCGAGCAGTAATGGCGGAGTACTCAGTAGGGAGAAAATGGAGAATGAGTGGACCATCCATCTGATTTCTCCGCTGGATATGCTTGCCTCAGCAGCAATATCTCGCCCTTACATGGAAGAAGCGAATGAATGGAGAACTAAAAGTCAGATTGTTTCAAAACAATCGGCCACAAGATCCGCCTTCAAGAAGCAAGAACACAGATGCGAAGATCATCATTTGGATACAAAACAATAACACTCATTGTTTACCTGTATTTAGAGTAATACATGTAATTTGTATTGTGTATTTAAGTTACCAGTATAAGATAATTTAATTTGCTTCAGAATGTGATTCTCAGTTCATCTGATTATTTAATTAGCCTTTTACGTTTTATCAGTGAAAATGCATGCATGTATATGTATGTTGCATAAGTTATAACACCTATCCTGTTTTAATGAGAGTCAACCCACAATCAATGACGTCAAATCAGTCTTAGTTGAGCAAGTCATTAACGGTATTTCTTACTTTCACCATAAATTTTTATTTATATGACTTTGGTCTATAGCTGTCAAAGGCCTCAGCCTTAAAACTGGTTCCTGCTGTGACGTCATGCACTCAGGGCTGGCTGGCTCGGCAGGGCAACTCAAATGCCAACTTTGCGGTCGATTTTAACTCTCAAAAATATATATATTTTTTATTCCCATTTATGCAGTGTACAAGAGTCAAGGATGGAGATTCTATCCACTCAGAAATGCATTTAAAAATAAAGGTTCTGCGTATCTCCTTTAAAAAGCTCAAAAACTACTGATCAAGTGAATATCTAAAGGTTCCATAGTTATTCTTTGAGTAGATAGGTGTTTGTTTCTAAAGTTCCACTTGGAAGCTTTTCTGAAAGGGATATCTTTAGTGGGATGGTTCCAATCATAAAAGGTTCTCCTGTTCCCAAGTGACACGACAGAAAAGGCTTTTCCCCATCATCCAGAAATTGCGAATTCATATCTTGATGATGCCACAGTCATCTGTGGCCAGGAGCTGAAGAGAACAAAATTGGCTGTGCTCTAAGGGAGGGGCAGATGCTCTCTAACTTCAGTCACAGCAACATGCACTTTCCTTGGAGTGTTACACCACATTGATATTGAAAAGAATCGAGAAGACATTTCACGTGCCTCAGAAGAAGCAGGTGATGGCTTTCACCTTCCCTGGTTGATAGCTGAGTGATAAGGGAGAGAATACTAGATAGGTGGGAACTGACCATGGCTAAATTACGTAGAGTAATAAACCAAATAGTCAGACCTATGTAGACCCCCCCATACCATTATCAAGCAACATTGCTTGTTTTACGAGACGTGCTGAATTAAATTCAAAACAATCATTTGTTAGGAAATACAGCTTACCTCAGTAATTAAGGTGCTACTCCCTTGAGGTGCTTTGTAAATCCAGCCATCTCTGCATTTCTCTGTTGTGTTTAGTCCATAGGCTTCAATGACTTCAAATTCAAGTTCAACAGGAGTGAACATTTCACAGCTCTCATACTTGCCAGCTGGGTCTTTAGGGACTGTCAAATTTAGCTGCTCCTCGTAAGTCAGGTTCGGCCCTTGTTTCCGAATCCAGTTAGTATTGCAGTTGTGTGGGAAATTCAGGCTAGTAAACACCTGGACAAACATGTGAAAAGCTGAGAAGATGTAGGGAAGGCATATTATCCCAAGCAGGCGCTTCTGGAATGGGCCAAATTCCCCAACAGCTGACAATATCTGGCTAAAGTCAATCATCTTGATGGAAAGCAGAGCAATCCCTTTCCATCTGGCATAGCAGTTTGCCAATATGGACATGAATTAATCTTTAACCTGCTTCAGGTTAATCTAACAAAGAGGGAACACATACACACATTTCTTATGTAGCATATTGTAAGAGTGAGCTAGGGAAAAACAATGAAGAGACAAGTCAAATATTTTCCTCTTATTCAGCTGATGTAATAAGGTTCACATCAAAAATAAATTACTTGAGCACATCCATCCATCCATTATCTGTAGCCGCTTATCCTGACCTACAGGGTCGCAGGCTAGCTGAAGCCTATCTCAGCTGACTACAGGCGAGAGGTGGGGTACACCCTGGACAAGTCGCCAGGTCATCGCAGGGCTAACACATAGACACAGACAACCATTCACACTCACATTCACACCTACGGTCAATTTAGAGCCACCAATTAGCCTTACCTGCATGTCTTTGGACTGTGGGGGAAACCGGAGCACCCAGAGGAAACCCACGCGGACACAGGGACAGCATGCAAACTCCACACAGAAAGGCCCTCGCGGGCTGCTGGGCTTGAACCCAGGACCTTCTTGCTGTGAGGCAACAGTGCTAAACCACTACACCACTGTGCCGCCCCCATCCATCCATCCATCCATTATCTGTAGCCATTATCCTGTTCTACAGGGTCACAGGCAAGCTGGAACCTATATCAGCTGACTATGGGTGAGAGGTGGGGTACACCCTGGACAAGTCGCCAGGTCATCACAGGGCTGACCCATAGACACAGACAACCGTTCACGCTCACATTTACATCTGCGGTCAATTTAGAGTCACCAGTTAACCTAACCTGCATGTCTTTGGACTGTGGGGGAAACTGAAGCACCCAGAGGAAACCCATGCAGACACGGGGAGAACATGCAAACTCCACACAGAAAGGCCCTCGTGGGCCGCTGGGCTCGAACCCAGGACCGTCTTGCTGTGAGGCGACAGTGATAAACCACTACACCACCGTGCCACCCCCATCCATTATCTGTAGCTGCTTATCCTGTTCTACAGGGTCGCAGGCAAGCTGGAGCCTATCCCAGCTGACTATGGGCAAGAGGCGGGGTACACCCTGGACAAGTCACCAGGTCATCGCAGGGCTGACGTAGAGACAAACAAACATTCACATATTCACACCTACGATCAATTTAGAGCTAATTGCTGTTAATCTAGAAGACTCTGAGGATGAAATTCCACTCTGTGTGTGTGTGTGTGTGTGTGTGTGTGTGTGTGTGTGTGTGTGTGTGTGTGTGAGAGAGAGAGAGAGAGAGAGAGAGAGAGAGAGAGAGAGAGAGAGAATCACTTAAGCTGTCAGGGACTTTGGAGTGCGACCAAGTGCTTAAGCTGTCAGGGACTTTGGAGTGCGACCAAGTGCGACTTTTGAATAAATATACTGATATGAGATCTTTAATTAAAAGAGAGAAACACAACCTCAAGAGGAGAGCAGTGGGGTCCAAGCACCCTTCCCAAAGATCACCATTTCTGTGAAAATATTCACAAAACTCAGTGTTCTCAAGATATGGAACAAAACACAAAATGCTGTAGTGCCACTGTCAGGGCAATCAGGTTCATTACACTTGCATAAATAGTGGGGTGAGAATATTGATCCAATTTCACATCTGCACAACATACAGTTTGGTCTGCATGATCAGTTTTGGAGAAAGATGTGGAAAAGTACAAGAAGAAGAAGAAAGTTAAAGCAGGCATGAGAGCTGTTGGGCCTGTAATATCAATAGATATGAAGCAAAGACCTTGTGGATACAAATGAACATTTATATAGAGTATACGGCAAAATTAAGCAAAAATTCATCCAGACTAGAAAGGATTCCTCAGTTTGCCCCTTTGAGGGAACCATTAAAGGTTTTATGCAAAACCTTACAATGTTCCAAAGTACCCTTAATATAACAGGACGCTAAAAACCCTGACTAACCCCCAAAGAAGCCTTGTGTATAGTAAATACAAAATTGTTCATAAGGGAAAGAGAAAAGGAAAAGCACTGCATATATAATTTTTTTTTTTAAATGCAGAACGTACAAGTACAATATGTTATCACAGGTATAACACCTCTTTTGTTTGTAAACTGAGATTTTGGGTGTCAAATACTTTGGCCATAATCCTCAAAAATACTGAAATTGATTATTTTAAATTTTTTTTGGTCTGGACTTCAGCCTGAAACTGCAGATACATCAGTGAACCAAAGTCCATGTGATGTATAATAAGGGCTCGATTATTGTATTAACATTCACAAAATCAATCAGTTCTTAACTGTGCTTTATCAAAAACCCACACACAGTCATCACTATACTGATTCAAACAAGCTGATATGTCCATTCTTTATTGATATTTAAAATAATCAGAGAAACATGCATCCAAGTTCAAAACAAACAAGAGTGCAAATGAGCGAATTGGCGATTTATTGGAAAAAAAAAACCTTAATCAAAAAAATAAATACAACCCCAATTCCAAAAAGTTGGGACACTGTGTAAAACAAACACAATGAGAAGACTTGCAAATCACAGAAACCCAATATTTCATTAAAAATAGTACAGAGACAACATATCAAATGTTGAAACGGAGAAATTTTTATTGTTTTTTGAAAAATATGTGCTCATTTTGAATTTGATGTCAGCAACAAGATCAATTTTCCTCAAAATGTTACTCCTTGGTTCCAGCTGCAGCAGCACTCACTGTCCAGCTCTCTCTCTCTCTCTCTCTCTCTCTCTCTCTCTCTCACACACACACACACACACACACGTTATCGCTCTTTTTGTTTATCTACACCTGTTTATTATCTCATCTCATCTCATTATCTGTAGCTGCTTTATCCTGTTCTACAGGGTCGCAGGCAAGCTGGAGACTATCCCAGCTGACTACGGGCGAAAGGCGGGGTACACCCTGGACAAGTCGCCAGGTCATCACAGGGCCGCAGACAATTATACTGAGCATAAATTCACACAAAGAGACTCTGTGTGTGTGTGTGTGTGTGTGAGAGAGAGAGAGAGAGAGAGAGAGAGAGAGAGAGAGTGTGAGAGAGAAAATAATAAGGGTAGACATCTCATCTCATCTCATCTCATTATCTCTAGCCGCTTTATCCTTCTACAGGGTCGCAGGCAAGCTGGAGCCTATCCCAGCTGACTACGGGCGAAAGGCGGGGTACACCCTGGACAAGTCGCCAGGTCATCACAGGGCCGCAGACAATTATACTGAGCATAAATTCACACAAAGAGACTCTGTGTGTGTGTGTGTGAGAGAGAGAGAGAGAGAGAGAGAGAGAGAGAAAATAATAAGGGTAGACATCAAATCACAAAAAGCCACAAGTTATTTTAAAATGGAACATTATGCAAAGTCCATACATGTAGAAATGCAAAGTGGCACACTGCTGTGACGTAGAAATTAAAACATGCTGTACATCTCTTAACAGTAGGTATTGAGCTCTGTTGAGTAAGACTGAGACCCCGTCCACACGTAGCCGGGTATCTGCTAAATCGAAGATATTTTTCTATGTTTTGGCCTGTCATCCACATGAAAACACATCAAAAACGAATATTTAAAAAAACTCCGGGCAAAGTGAAGATTTTTGAAAACTCCGTGTATGCCTTTTCGTGTAGACAGAGATAACCGGAGTTTTGCGTTTTAGAACGTCACAATCTGCGCCAAAAAAATGACAACAAATCTGCCCTGACGTCAGACATGCGACTTTTGTTTACTGCAGAAGCCAGATTAAGCATGGACAAAGAGTAATGGATCGGAGTAGTGCCTTGAAAGTATTAATTATTGTGCAGGTGCTATTTACATGTTTAATTTTAGATGCCCAACTACTGACAAGATTCCCAATCAACGTTTTCTTGCGTCTTTTGAAGTTTCTACTCCAAAATTGTGTTTAGAAGCAATTCTGTCTCCGAGTCTGTCCAGACGAACGAGCTTGGCGCCATGTTTTATGTTTAGGCGGAAGTGACGCCAACAGAGGGCTATTCTGATGTGATTAGGGGGTAGGATTTGGGGAAATAGCCATCTACAGGTTTAGAATGCTTATGAATGTGATTGAAAACGCAGATGTTCGGTTATGTGTGGAAGGGATTTTTTTCGAAGACGAGGTGGTGTGGATAAAACATTTTTATAAATGGAGGGGGGGGAAATGTTCGGTTTTAAAAATACCCGGCTACGTGTGTACATGGCGTGAGTAATGAACCTTTTAAGTCAGTCACACCTGAGGCCTCGTCTGTCATCGGTCACGTGGGTTTCTGCAAACAATACATGCCTCAAAGTGAGGCTTCATCTACTATGCCCCCTTATACTCGATACAGTCTTCGGAGCCTCAGTTGGCCATCACTACCGTTAGCTTGGCTATCCTAACTAGCTAGTGATTAGATAGCCACCTACGGTAATTAGCCAGACAAACAACTGACTATCTGGAAATTTGCCCCCGTCTCAACTTTTATTGAAACGTGTTAGATATTAAATTTAAAAGGAGCATATATTTTTCTAAAACCTAACATTTTTCAGTTTCAACATTTGATATGTTGTCTTTGTACTATTCTCAATGAAATATTGGGTTTCCAAGATTTGTACAGTGTCTTGCAAAAGTATTCATCCCCCTTGGTGATTGTCCTGTTTTGTCTCATTACGAGCTGGAATTAAAAGGGATTTTTTTTTTTTTTTTTTTTTTTGGGGGGGGGGGGGGTTTAACACCATTTCACCATTTGATTTACACAACCTGCCTACCACTTTAAAGGTGCAAATTGTTGTTTAATTTTGACACAAACAATAATTAAGATGAAAAAACAGAAATCTGGAGTGTGCATAGGTATTCACCCCCTTTCGTATGAAACCCCTAAATAAGAGCTGGTCCAACCAATTCACTTCATAAGTCACATAATTAGTTGATTAAGATGCACCTGTGTGCAAGCAAAGTGTCACATGATCTATCACATGATGTCTGTATAAATCATCCTGTTCTGGAAGGACCCTGACTCTGCATCACTACTAAACAAGCAACATGAAAACCAAGGAGCCTCCAAACAGGTCAGAGACAAAGTTGTGAAGTATGGATCAGGGTTGGGTTATAAAAAACATCCCAAACTTAAAATTTCCCAGGGAGCACCATTAAGTCCATTATAGCAAAATGGCAGTGGCAGGCCGTGCATTTCACACATGGGCCTTCAGTACTGCTCTGTCTGAATTAAATCCACCCCTCAATAATGCCTATAAAACTTCTACTGCAGCTACAGCTGCGACATTCATAAAAACATCAATAACAACCTCATTGTGGCAGCGGGGGCGTGGTCAAACGCCGGTCTGTGACAGGAGGGCGGAGTCAGGGAAGGTAAGTGGCAGAATCACTACACCTGACGGCAATTAACCTGTGTTTGTGTGTCTCCCCAGTGACCGCGCCCTATTTAAGGAGAGAGAGCGAGAGCAGAGGGAGCTCTCTCCACAACCAGATGACTGGAATGTGTGTGCGTGTGTGGCTGAGAATGAAAGATATTTGCACTGAAAAGTGAAAATAAAAGAGTTGTGCGAACTCAGTCTCTGTCCTGCCGTCCTCTGTGCTCCACCCACACCTAGTGAACCTTTACAGTGGTGCCGAAACCCGGGATCAGAGTGGAGCACCAGCCAATCAGCCCCATGGAGTCCTCCCCGTTCGCCGACCTGGTCCACGCCCTCACCACGGCCCAGCAAAGCCAGCACCAGGCGCTTGTCATCCTCCGGAAGGAACAGGAGCAACGCTTCGAAGCCCTGGTGCTGGCCCAGCAGGAAGACCACGAGGCGTTCCGGCACCTCCTTGCGTCGGCGGGGTCCACCAGCGCTCCGGCCGTGGGCCCGTCTCCCCTCACCATTACCAAGATGGGTCCGCAGGACGACCCTGAGGCTTTCATCACGCTATTCGAAGAAGTCGCAGAAGCCTCGGGGTGGCCGATGGAGCAGCGCGTGGCGTGCCTCCTCTCCCTCCTAACGGGAGAGGCGCAGCTGGCCACGCTACAGCTCCCCGCCAACCGCCGGCTGGCCTACGCGGACCTCTGCCGGGCTGTCCTCCAGCGTGTGGGGCGCACACCAGAGCAACAGCGCCAGCGCTTCCGTGCACTGCGCTTGGAGGAAGTTGGGACACCTGCTGGCGGTGGTTGAGGGCCGACAACCGCGACGCCGAGGGGATCATCGACCAGGTGGTGCTGGAACAATTCGTCACTCGCTTACCAGCAGGAACCGCGGAGTGGGTCCGGTGCCACCGCCCGGCGTCGCTGGATCAGGCAGTCGAGCTGGCGGAGGATCATTTGGCGGCTGTTCCGGCGGCAGGACAGCAGACGGCGTCTTCTCTTCTCCCCTCTTCTCTCTCTCTCTCTCCCCCTCCTTCTGTGTCCCGTCTTCGCCCCATTCCCCCATCGCGGAGACGGGGGCCGGCGCCACCCCAGCCGGCCCGCCGCACCCACGGTGCCCTCCCATTTCTCCCTTCTGTGTCTGTCTCTCCCCCACCTCAGGTGAGTGAGCCCCAGAACACCAGTGCAGAGGGAAAGCCCGGGCCGGTTTGCTGGCGCTGCGGGGAGCCGGGCCATCTTCAACAGCAGTGCACGGCAATGGAGGTGGGTGCGGTGGTTCGGATCCGCGATGCGCCAGAGGCCGCCCTCGATCGGGCCGGAGCGTATCGCATACCGGTGAGTATCCAAGGGGCTACATATCAGGCGTTGGTGGATTCTGGTTGTAATCAGACCTCAATTCGCCAAAGCCTGGTTCAAAACGAGGCATTGGGGGGAGCACAGGGGGTGAAGGTGTTGTGTGTGCACGGGGATGTTCACTGCTACCCTTTGGTGTCGGTCCACATTTTTTTCAGAGGGGAAAAAGCCATAGTGAAGGCGGCGGTTAATCCTCGCCTTACCCACTCTTTAATTTTGGGGACTCATTGGCCGGGATTTTGGGATTTAATGACACATTTAGTGAAGAGTGGGTCCTGCCATTTAACAGGGGGAGGTCCCGGTGTCGCTTTGGCGGGAGCAGCTGTCACAGAGCCGTCTACGTCATCTCCACGTCAGAGTGAGGAGCCGCCGGCTCCTCCTCTCTCTATTGGGGAATCCCTCGCGGATTTCCCATTAGAACAGTCACAAGACAAGACTCTGAGGCATGCGTTTGACCAAGTGAGAGTAATCGATGGTCAAACGCTCCTGCCGAACGCCACCCCGTCCTTCCCTTACTTCGCGATTATGAAGGATAGATTATACCGAGTGACGCAGGACACTCAAACTAAAGAGCGAGTCATGCAGCTTTTAATTCCAAAGAGCAGCCGGGAATTGGTATTCCAGGTGGCTCACTTTAATCCCATGGCTGGACACTTAGGGCAGGACAAAACACTAGACCGAATAATGGCCTGGTTCTATTGGCCAGGGATTCGCGGCGATGTCCGTAGGTGGTGTACGGCGTGCCGCGAATGCCAGTTAGTAAATCCAGTGGCCATTCCAAAAACGCCTTTGCGCCCTCTACCATTAATCGAGACCCCGTTCGAAAGAATTGGGATGGATCTCGTCGGGCCATTAGATCGGTCAACACGAGGGTACCGCTTTATATTAGTTCTAGTGGACTATGCAACCTGATACCCGGAAGCAGTGCCTCTTCGCAATATCTCAGCATGCAGTATTGCGGAGGCACTCTTCCGCGTTATCTCCCGAGTTGGAATCCCGAAAGAGATTCTGACTGACCAAGGCACCTCGTTTATGTCACGTACACTGAACGAACTGTATGGGTTATTGGGTATTAAGCCGATCCGCACCAGCGTGTATCACCCACAAACGGACGGTTTAGTTGAACGGTTCAACTGCACCCTCAAGAACATAATTAAAAAATTCGTAAGTGAGGACGCATGTAATTGGGATAGATGGCTTGAACCTTGCTCTTTGCAGTGCGAGAGGTCCCCCAAGCCTCCACAGGGTTCTCCCCGTTCGAATTGTTATACGGGCGTAAGCCGCACGGCATCTTAGATGTGCTGCGGGAAAATTGGGAGGAGGGACCTTCACCAAGTAAAAACGAGATCCAATACATTATTGACCTGGAAAACGGCCTTTTCCACACCGTTTGGCTTGCACCAATTCGTCACACTTCTGTTTGGGCTGTTTGGGGCACCTGCTACGTTTCAGCGGCTGATGGACAGGGTCCTCCGCCCCCACACCACCTATGCGGCTGCATACCTTGACGATATAATCATTTATAGTAATGACTGGCAGCGGCACTTACAACACCTGAGGGCCGTCCTTAAGTCGCTGAGGCGAGCGAGTCTCACAACCAACCCAAAGAAGTGTGCGATTGGGCGGGTGGAAGTACGGTATCTGGGCTTCCACTTGAGCAACGGGCAGGTGCGTCCCCAAATTAACAAGACAGCAGCAATTGCGGCCTGCCCGAGGCCCAAGACCAAAAAGGGGGTGAGACAGTTCCTGGGGCTGGATGGCTATTATCGTAGGTTTATACCTAATTATTCGGACGTCACCAGCCCGCTGACTGATCTCACTAAAAAGGGGGCACCAGAGCCGGTCCAGTGGACGGAGCAATGCCAGCAGGCTTTCTCTGAGGTAAAGGCTGCACTGTGTGGGGGGCCACTATTACACTCCCCTAACTTTTCTCTCCCTTTTATGTTGCAGACCGATGCATCGGACAGAGGGCTGGGGGCGGTTTTGTCCCAGGAGGTGGAGGGGGAGGACCGCCCCATCCTGTACATTAGCAGGAAGCTGTCAGTGCGTGAGGGGCGCTACAGCACTATCGAGAGTGTCTGGCGATCAAGTGGGCGGTCCTCGCCCTCCGCTACTACCTGCTGGGGCGCCCTTTCACCCTCTGTTCGGACCACGCGCCCCTCCAGTGGCTCCACTGCATGAAGGATGCCAACGCACAGATCACCTGTTGGTATCTGGCACTCCAACCCTTCAATTTTAAGGTGGTCCACAGGCCGGGGGCGCAGATGGTTGTGGTGGACTTCCTCTCCCATCAAGGGGGGTGGGGGGAGTCGGCTGCAGGCCGGACAGCCGCCCGGCCTGAGTCGGGCGGTGGGGGTATGTGGCAGCGGGGGCATGGTCAAGCGCCGGTCTGTGACAGGAGGGCGGAGTCAGGGAAGGTAAGTGGCAGAATCACTACACCTGACGGCAATTAACCTGTGTTTGTGTGTCTCCCCAGTGACCGCGCCCTATTTAAGGAGAGAGAGCGAGAGCAGAGGGAGCTCTCTCCACAACCAGATGACTGGAATGTGTGTGCGTGTGTGGCTGAGAGTGAAAGATATTTGCACTGAAAAGTGAAAATAAAAGAGTTGTGCAAACTCAGTCTCTGTCCTGCCGTCCTCTGTGCTCCACCCACACCTAGTGAACCTTACACTCATATTGCAACGTTATTTCACAAAATAGCAACATTTTATTTTATCGATGTGTTTGCAAAATAGCAACATTTTATTTTATCGATGTGTGTGTTTATGTGCCTTATGAGACCTTGTGTGCATGTACGGTATGCGAATGAGGTCAGTCAGTATAGGCGAAGTAGATGACATCACTCACCAATATGGAGATTATCTGAACTGAAAATCCATCCTCCTTTCTTTCCTCAAGAAAACGTCAATAACTCTGTCGTAGAAGTCGTTTGTTCTTTTCAGTCCCATCAAAAAGTCCCGTTCGATGGCCATCGAGGCCAATGCAGACAGTCGAGCCTGTCCTGTCATGTTTCTCGCATACGTTTTGATTCTCTTGAGGGCTGAAAATGTCCGTTTGACAGAAGCAGTGGATATGGGGATGGTCACAGCCAAACACACCAGTTTGTACAGCTGCCCCATGCTCTCACTCAGCTGTTTCTGCTGAAGAAAGTCAAGCAGATCAGTGGGGGATTTTCTGGCGAAATCATTCATGCCATACATGACGGTCAGTTCTGTTCTTGGTGTCGGGCTCCAGACACCATGGCGATCAGTAGCAAATAACAAACACTCCCAACAATACAGTTTGCAGTGTTCCTCGGAGCCCGTGAGCCAGGAGTACCGCTCGTAATTAGCGGGCTGAAAGTGGGGAACAAATCCTTTTCCAGGCTGTGTCAGGTTGGCTAGCTTTGGCATTGACCGCCCTTTCTGAACAATGTCCAGCTTTTCTGGAAAAGTCCTCCGGGAAAATGGTTGTGACAATAAATTTGCCACCATATCAACTTCTCCCCCTCCTTCGGCCATTTTGGGTTGATAAAATAGATATTTATATTATTTAACTATGAAAAATTGAAGCTCGTTAATGCAGTTAAAAATTGCTAAGTTGACTAGCACTCAATGACTTTTTGTAGCATTCGCGTCATCGCAACTCCAGTGGAAATCTACCCAGTCAAATGGTGAGAATACAATGAAGTTTCCTTATGCATGCTTTGAGCCAATCAGAGCATATACACCTGCAATGAGCTGTTGGGGCTCATCAGAGACGGCCTAATATGACTGGTTCTGGGCTCGCTAACTTGAATCTACAGTCTATGACACAGACAGGCCAGCAGAACTGATTGTACTGGCCTCCAGGCAGATTTATTTGCCTGGCAACAAATGATGGTTGAAATGTGATTGGTTAAAAATGCTTCAACATGAAAATACACGTCTGGCAGCAGCGCAGCCACGGGAAAGGAAACGGCCAGACCATTTGGAATTATTTAATAGTTATGAAATGAAATAAAAATAAACAAAAAATTAACATCAATCAGTCTGTCTGTGATTTTTTTAAAGATATTTTCAGGCCAGCAGAGAAGGCCTTGCAGGCCCTGACGGCCCACCACTGCAAAATGGAAAGAATATGGCACCACTACAAACCTGACAAAAGAAAGCCACCCACCAGAACTCTCAAACCAGGCAAGGAGGGCATTAATCAGAGATGCAAAGAAAACAGCAAAGATAACACTGAAGGAGCTGCAAAGATCCACAGCAGAGATGGGAGGATCTCTCCATAGGACCACTTTAAACCATACACTCCACAGAGTGGGACTTTATTGAAGAATGGCCAGAAAAAAGTTATTGCTTAAGAAAACACATTTGGAGTTTGCCCAACAGCATGTGGCAAACTCACCAAACACATGGAAGAAGATTCTCTGGTAAAATTTGACTAAAATTGATCTTTTTGGCCATCATGAGAAGTGCCATGTGTGGCGCAAACCCAACACCCGGAGAACACCATTCCAACAGTGAAGCATGGGGTGGCAGCATCATGCTGTGGGGATATTTTCATCAGCAGGAGCAGGAAAGCTGGTCAGGACTGAAGGAAAGATGGATGGCACCAAGTACAGGGCAGCTCTGGAGGAAAACCTGTTTGAGTCAGCCAGAGGTTTGAGACTGGGATGAAGGTTCACGTTCCAGCAGGACAATGACCCTAAACATACTGCTAAAGCTACACTGGAGTGGTTTAAAGGGAAACATTTAAATGTCTTGGAATGGCCTAATCAAAGCCCAGACCTCAACCCAATTGAGAATCTGTGGCATAACTTGAAGATTGCCGTAGACCAACGCAACCCATCTAACTTGAAGGAGTTGGAGCCTTGAGGAATGGGCAAAAATCCCAGTGGCTAGATGTACTAAGCTAATAGAGACATACCCCAAGAGACTTGCAGCTGTAATTGCAGCAAAAGGTGGCTCTACAAAGTGTTGGCTTTTGGGGGGAACCTATGCACACTCCATATTTCTGTTTTTTCATCTTAAATATTTGTGTCACAATAAAACAACAATTTGTACCTTTAAAGTGGTAGGCATGTTGTGTAAATGAAATGTGGTGCTACCCAAAAAAAAATCCATTTTAGTTCCAGCTTGTAATATAACAAAACAGGACAAACACCAAGTGGGATGTATACTTTTGCAAGGCAATGTAAATAATCATATTCTGTTTTTTTCTTTGTTTGTTTGGTTTTTAAATTTATGTTTTACACTGTGTCCAAAATTTATGGAATTGGGGTTGTACTAATACTGAACCTTTGGTCAAATAGATAATAGAAAAATGAATCAAACTCATATCAGTGGTGGCAATGAGCTTCTAGACTTCAGGGATGTTTTATAGAAATACATATTTCAGGGGGTTTGTTTGGTTGTTTTTTGTTTGTTTGTTTGTTTGTTTGTTTGTTTGTTTATAAATGGCACATAATTTGTTTACAAGCTGTTCAGCAGAATGTCTAAACTGTCATCATTGTCACCGTCATCATCATCACTGGATGTTTACAACAGGCATATGTTGGGCTTTTTGTACTATTCAACATTATGTGAAGAATGTTTACTAATACATTTAAGAGGACATGGCAAATAATTCTACACAGGTTTATGAAATTATTTCAACAAACACTGCTTTATAATTTCGTGCTCCTTGGTGATTCTTTCATCATTTCTTGCTGGTTAATTCCACTTTCAACACTTCCCTTCTTCAATATCCTACAAATAAACATATTAAAAAAATCAGATATATTAAATCTCAGAGGTGATTTTACATCTGGGTAATAACTCTTGGCTTTAAAGTTATTAAAATATACACATGCATAAAAATTCAATGCAAAAACTCAATGAAAGTCAACGAATCAAGACTGTATCCACTCACATGTTCTTATCCATGAGAGCATCCATGTGATCCAGAAGCTCTGTGTTCAGGGTCTCGGGAAGCATAAAGCAAAGCACTCCAGCGAGAAAGGGCAAACTCCCAAAGATTACCATTGGAATGGCATGATGATAGACATCCAACAGACCAATGAGAGGAGCCAGAATCCCACCCAGACGGGCAAACATGGCGTTTAATCCTGCCCCATTCTGCCTGCAACAACAAGGTTAACAGGTCAACCAGGGCAAAAACAAGCTACATAAGGGGGAAAAAAATGTGCTGCACAATGCAGATTCTCATCTCATTCTCATCATCTCTAGCTGTTTATCCTGTTCTACAGGGTCGCAGGTAAGCTGGAGCCTATCCCAGCTGACTACGGGTGAAAAGCGGGGTACACCCTGGACAAGTTGCAAGGTCATCACAGGGCGAACACATAGACACAGACAACCATTCACACTCACATTCACACTTAGGGTCAATTTAGAGTCACCAGTTAGCCTAACCTGCATGTCTTTGGACTGTGGGGGAAACTGGAGCACCCGGAGGAAACCCACACGGACACAGGGAGAACATGCAAACTCCACACAGAAAGGCCCTCGCCGGCCACGGGGCTTGAACCCGGACCTTCTTGCTGTGAGGCAACAGCGCTAACCACTACACCACCATGCCGCCCCAATGCAGATTCCTTCATGGAATTAAGTATTTTGTATACAGTATAAATACAGTATGCCATATTAAGCAGGAATGCAAGTTACTCATTCATTACCTCACGACAGTGGGGTACAGCTCAGTAGTGTACACGTACACTATGGTAAAGGAAGAAGCAAGTGAGAATTTCCCCAACACTGCTATGACAGTCACCACTATGGGGTATTCTGGAAGAAAAGGTTAGAAGTTAGAGGCTTCAGCAAACAGTGTATCCATAACACAGAAAAGACTTTGGTATGTGCTTGAAAGTCAGTTACATAAAGTTGTATGAATCCTTTGAGGGGAATTCATTTGAGTGAGTTTGTCATTCTTTTAAGAAATGGACAAGAGTGATAAGTTCATTTGAAATTCTGAGTTAGTACTGAAAACATGACATGCAAGTGTTATTGGGTAAGGCTAAGGTCACACGACAGCTTCCAATGGGTTTGCCAATACTTGGTGATGAAAAATTGGGACCATTGCCACCAATTGTGTAATGCACAGCAAATGTTCTCCAAGCTTTGCAAGTTGTTTTTTGGTGTGTCTCCACCTCATGAGTGGCCAAAAATGTCACGAAAAATTTCAATGCATGCACTGAAATTTGCTGGCATTGTTTTCGTCTGGAAACTTCATGGCAAATACTCACAGATGGGTTTGGGAATATTTCCCAAAGCTCGGGGAACCTTCTCAACCAAACACCTGATTTTCATTGATAACCCATGGCAAAGCACCGCAAGCTGTAGTGTGACCAGAGCCGAATAAAACAAGAACCAATCAGATCTCAATATACAAAATTAATTAATTCGTCCTCAGAAGCCTCTTTATCCTGGTCAGGGTTGTGGTGGATCCAAAGCCAATCCCAAGGACACTATGTGCGAGGTAGGGATACACCCTGGATGGGATACCATGACACCGACAGAACTGTGGCAGCGGGGGCATGGCCAAGCGTCAGTTTATGAGTGGAGGTCGGGGTCAGGGAAGGTGAGTGGCCAAGTCATTACACCTGTTCTCAATTTTTATATATATATATATATATATATATATATATATATATATATATATATATATATATAAAATGTGTGTTGGTGATGGTGGAACATAAAATGAACATAAAATGAGGGGGAGAGCAGAGAAGAGGTCTCTCCCGACCAGAACACAGGTGTGTGTGTGCGCGTGTGTGTGACTGTGTGTGAGCAGTGAGTGAGTGAAGCTGAAAAGCAGCAAAGTAAAGGAAAATAAAGTGTGTGAGAACTTCAGCTCCCACCTGCCGTGCTTCGGTACTCCACCCACATCAGGGACTTATTACAGTGGTGCTGAAACCTGGGACGTACAGAAGGGAACCACCGCATGGAGTCCTCCCCATTTAAGGAGCTCATCCATGCCCTCGCTACCACCCAGCAGAATCAGCATCAAGCGCTGATCGCCCTCCGGCACGAACAAGAGCAACACTTTGAAGCCTTGATGCTGGTCCAGCAGGAAGATCACCAGGTGTTCTGGCATTTGCTTGCATCAGCAGGGGCTTCAACCACCACCACAGCAGACCCTCCTCATGTCACTGTCGCAAAGATGAGCCCGCATGACGATCTAGAAGAGAAGTCTTCATCTCTCTCTTTGAGCAAGCGGCCGAAACGTGGGGGTGTCCACTCGAACAGCGTACGGCGCGCCTCCTCCCGCTCCTGACTGGCAAGGTGCAGCTTGCAGCACAGCAGCTCCCTGTCAACATCTGGCTCATGTACGCTGACCTAAAGAGAACCATCCTGCAGCGTGTCGGTCACTCCCTGGAATAACATCTCCAGTGCTTCTGGATGCTGACGTTGGAGGAGGTCAGCCAGCCATTTGCATTCGGCCAACAAGTCTGGGACATCTGCCAGTGGTGGCTGAGGGCGGAAGACAGCAACACCAACGGGATCATCCATCTGGTGGCACTGGAACAGTTCATCTCTCGACTTCCAGAAGGAATGGCGGAATGGGTCCAGTGTCATCACCCAGTGTCACTAGAACGATCCATTGAGTTGGCAGAGGACCATCTGTCAGTGGTTCCAACAGGAGGCAGACAAGACGCCTCTCCTCATTTCTTTTCTCTCTCTCTTCCCGCCCACCATGGAGGTGGGGGCTGGCTCCTCCCCAGCCAGCCCGCCACACCCATGATGTCCTCCCTTCTTCCTCTTCCATGTCTGTGTCTTCTCCCCCTCAGGTGAGTGACGCCCATAACACTGGTGCAGAGGGAAAGCCTGGGCCGATGTGCTGGCGCGGTGGGGAGCCGGAGCATCTCCAGAGTCAGGGCTCTCTGATGGAGGTGGGAGCTGTGATCTGGACCCCTGACACGCCAGAGACCGCCCCCAATCAGGCCAGAACATATCGCATGCCGGTAAGTATTCAAGGTGATACATATCACATGTTGGTGGATTCCGGTTGCAATCAGACATAAATTCACCAAAGCCTGGTGCAAGGTGAGGGACTGGGGGGAGCACAAGCAGTGAAGGTGTTGTGCATGCATGATGATGTTCACCATTATTCTCTAGTGTCTGTCCATATTCTATTCCGGGACCAAAAGCATAGAATAAAAGCAGTGATTAATCCCCATCTCATCCACTCACTGATTTTGGGGACTGAATGGCCAGGGTTAAAGAACAGGTGGAACACATTAAGAGGTGGGTCCTGCATTAGTATGTCACGAGAAGATCCCGGTGTGGCATTGACTGGGGAAGCTGTCACAGAGCTATCTACGTCTGCACAGCATCAGGGCGATACGAAGAGTGAGGAGCAGCTCGCCCCTCCTCCCTCTCTCAGGCCTTGAGGATTTCCCATTAGAGCAGTTGCGAGATGAGACTCTCTGTCATGCTTTTGACCAAGTGAGAGTAATCGATGGTCAAACTCTCCAGCCAAGCGCGACAACGGTTTTCCCATATTTTGCTATTATTAAGGATAGGTTGTACTGAGTGATGCAGGACACTCAAACAGAACAGAACAGATAACCCAGTTGTTAATCCCAAAGAGCTGTAGGGAACTCATATTCCATGCGGCTCACTTTAATCCCATGGCCGGACACTTGGGGCAGGATAAAACACTAGCCTGAATAATGGTCGGATTCTATTGGCCAGGGATTCACAGGAACATTCACTGGTGGTGTGCAGCATGCAACGAATGTCAATTAGTAAATCCCGTAGCCACTCCAAAAGTGCCTTTGCGCCCTCTCCCTCTAATCGAGACCCCTTTTGAGAAAATTGGTATGGATCTTGTAGGGCCATTAGATTGGTCAGCATGAGGATATCGCTTTATTTTAGTTCTGGTGGACTATGCAACGCAATATCCGGAAGTGGTGCCTCTCCACAATACCTCAGCACACAATATTGCGGAAGCGCTCTTCAATATTATGTCCTAGGTCGGGATTCCAAAAGAAATCCTGACAGACCAAGGCACTACACTTATGTAATGCACACTGTGCAAATTGTATGGGTTACTGGGAATTAAGTCTATCCACACCAGTGTCTATCACCCACAAACGGATGGCTTCGTGGAACGGTTTAATCGGACACTCAAAAACTGAATTCAGAAAATTTGTAAGTGAGGATGCACTTAATTGGAATAAATGGCTCAAGCCCCTGTTATTTGCAGTACAAGAGTTCCCACAAGTCTCCACAGATTTTTCACCATTTGAGTTACTATATGGGCGTAAGCTGCGTGGCATTTTGGATGTGCTACACTATGAGAAAATTGGGACGAGGGACCTGCACCTAGCAAGAACAATTCAGTATGTTCTCGACCTGCGTGCAAAACTCCACACCCTCACGCATTTAACCCAGAAGATTTTATGGCAGGCACAAGAATGTCAATTCCAGCTGTACGACAGAGGCACGCACCTTAGAGAGTTCACACCGAGAGACAAGGTAATCATATTATGGCCCACGTCGAGCTCCAAATTAAATCACCAAGTGGCAAGGGCCCTTCGGGGTCACACAGTAAGTCAGGGACGTCGACTATGAGGTGAGGTGAACGGATAGGGGCGGGGCACTGCAAATCGACCACCTCAACCTGTTAAAACATTGGAACAAGGGGGTCCGCATGGCATTGGCATCGGTAGTTCCAGACGAGGCAAAGCTGGGGCCAGAGGTAAAAAAAAAAGGAACATCTCAAACCACTCCAGTCCCTTGTGGAGACCACCTCTCACCAGCCCAAGTCACCACTCCAGTTCCTTGTGGAGACCACCTCTCACCAGCCCAACTCACGGAGGTTGCCAAGTTGCAGAAGGAATTTTCCGACGTGTTCTCGTCCCTTCCTGGTTGCACCCACCTCATAGAACACCACACATTGAGACGCTCCTGGGGGTGGTGGTGCGTAGCCGCCCTTACTGCTTTCCTGAACACACACACACACACAAAAAAAGGGGGGGATGAACTCAAGCCCATGTTCAAAATGGGAGTCCCACAGTGACTGGAGCAGCCTCGTGGTCCTGGTTCCCAAGATCGATAGGTCAGTTTGGTTCTGTATGGACTGTAGAAAAGTCAACACGGTGTCTAAATTTGATGCATACCCAATGCCTCGCATTGATGAGTTGCTCGATTGGTTTGGCACTGCTCACTTTTATTCGACGCTGGATCTAACGAGGGGATATTGGCAGATCCCCTTGACTCCTCTATCCCAAGAGAAAACGGCCTTTTCCATACCGTTTGGGCTACACCAATTTGTCATGCTTCCTTTTTGGTTATTTGGGGCTCATGCTTCATTCCAGCAGCTCATGGACAAGATCCTTTGCCCTCACGCTGTTTTTGCGGCAGCATACCTCAACGACATAACTATTTATAGCAATGATTGGCAACGGCACCTAGAACACCTTAGGGCCATCCTAGAGTCGCTGAGGTTGCACAGGAGCGAGGCTGCGCGAGAGCGAGGCTGCGCGAGAGCAGACAGAGAGGTTGCGTGAGAAGCGAGGCTGCGCGGGAGCGGGCCGAGAGGAAGCGCGGGAACGGGCCGCGTAACAACAACCAACGCAATGCCCCCGAAGAGAGCTCCTACAGTCGAGGAAATTGACGACATTAAAAAAATCCCTCGACTTTCTGGGTGAAGAAATCTCTGCTGTCAGGATGCAGCAGAAGACCATCTTGGACCTGGTGGAAGAGGTCAAAGCTCTGCGGCTGCAGAACACGGAGAAGGCGAAGAGGATCGCCTTTCTCGAGAACCGAGTGGAGGAGCTGGAGCAGTACACCCGGATAAACAACATAATTGTGACCGGATTGCAGATTAAACCCCGGTCATATGCTGGAGAGGAGCAGAACGAGGAGGATGCTAACTCTGTGGAGCAACAGGTGTTAGCATTCCTGCACTCCAAGGGGATTGAGGTAAAAAGTACTAACATTGAGGCATGTCACCCTCTCCCACGGAGAAGCAACACAGACACACCGGCGGTAATAATAAGATTTGCCAACAGAAAGTATAAGATGCAAATGTTAAAGCAAGGGAGGAAACTGAAAGGCTCAGACGTTTTTTTAAATGAGCACTTAACAAAAAAAAAATGCAGACATTGCAAGAAAGGCGAGATTCCTGAGGAAACGGGAAAATACAAAACACTTGGACACAAAACTGCAAGATATTTATAAAGCTGAAGGGATCTCCAGAAGAGGCCAAGATCCTGGTCATCCGAAATATTGGGGAACTGGACAAATTCTGAGGGAGCCAATCAAAGTAATTTACAATCATGACACAAGGATTGGACACTGGACACAAGAACTGGACACTTTCCTTTATACTGAACATAAAACACAAGATATGGAAAATAATATTGATCCGGAAAATAATCTTTTCAGCAACATCAATATCAGCTGCCGGTATTATACTGAAAATCAATACAATGCAACATTCAGAGAAGGAAAGAAGATATCAATTATTCATTTCAATACCAGAAGTCTATATGCCAATTTCCATAAAATGAAGGAATATTTCAGTCAATTCAATACTCCACATTCAATATAATAGCCATATCAGAAACTTGGATCAATGATGAGATGGGCATAGATTTTGAGCTGAACGGGTATGAATTTAATTATATCAACAGAAAGAACAAAAGAGGAGGGGGAGTGGCAATATATGTTGATAATAGTTTGGAATATAAAATTAATAATAAAATGACGGTAGCTGTTGATGATTGGATGGAGTGTATTACAGTTGAAATATGTTGTAAAAAAATGAAAAATATAACGGTGAGCTGTATATACAGATCTCCTGGATCAAGCATAGAAGTTTTTATAGATTGGATGGAAAGTATGTTTATAAAATCAACACAGAAGGTCATGTACATCTGTGGTGATTTTAACATCAACCTCTTAAATCATAAGAAACATAAAATGACAGAAGTGTTCATTAACTCAATGTTCAGTATGGGACTGTATCCAACTATTACCAGACCAAGCAGGATCGCTTCTCACAGCACCACTATAATAGATAATATATTTACTAATATCCTGGAAAATAATACAGAGAGTGGACTACTATTAACAGACATCAGTGACCACCTACCTATTTTTAATGTATATTACTGTAATTATAGCAAGAAAAAGGATACTAAAAATTATAAATATATAAGAGTGAAAACTGAAGAAACCATGATTGCGCTAAAAAATGACTTAATGATACAGGACTGGAATGTAGTTTATAAAGAAAAAGATGTTGATAAAGCATATGAAGAATTTTTAATAATATTCAATAAACTATAGAATAAAAATTGTCCTATAAAGAAATACAGTAATATACATAAACATACAAATAGTCCATGGGTCACCAAGGGGCTACAAAAAGCCTGCAAAAAGAAAAATATATTATACAGACAATTCTTAAAGCATCGAACTATAGAGGCAGAGGAAAAATATAAAAAATATAAAAATAAATTAACTAATATTATGAGGATATGTAAGAAAGACTATTATAATAAATTAGTGGAGAAAAATAAAAACAATATTAAAGGTATATGGACTGTACTAAATGGTATGGTGAGAAATGGATCCAAAACTACAAATTACCCGGAGTACTACACTGAAAATGACAAGACCATAAATAATATGGAGGACATGGTGAATGGTTTTAACCAGTACTTTGTAAATGTGGGACCAAATTTAGCGGCAAAAATAAAGGAACCCGAGACAACACAATGTGGGAAAATAGAAGATATGGGGGATAGAAATCCAAGTACAATTTTTCTAACTGCAACTGATGAGGAAGAAATTATCCAAATTGTAAGAAAATGTAAAAACAAAACCTCTGCAGACTGGAATGATATAGACATGTTAACAGTAAAGACAGTTATTGAGGGAATTGTGAAACCACTCACCCACATCTGCAATTTATCTTTTCAGTCAGGTACATTTCCAGACAAAATGAAAATTGCAAAAGTGATACCATTGTTTAAAACTGGAGATAGACACCATTTCACAAACTACAGGCCTGTTTCTTTACTTCTTTAATGTACAATTGATAATAGACAATACTAAGATAGAAATGGTACAGGAAATTAAATTTCTTGGTGTGATTTTGGATCATAAAGTCTGCTGGAAACCTCATGTAGGATACATACGAGCAAAACTGGCAAAGTGCTCGGCAATACTGTGGAAAACAAAACATTCTTGATTGTAAATCTTTGCATACTCTATATTACTCATTATTTTTGCCATATCTGACTTACTGTGTCGAAGTCTGGGGAAACACCTACAAAACCACTCTGCAGCCGATATGTACAATACAGAAAAGAGCAATAAGGACAATAAATAAAACAGGATACAGAGATCACACAAACTCACTATTCATAAACTCACACATGTT
This sequence comes from Neoarius graeffei, assembly GCF_027579695.1. NCBI lineage: Eukaryota > Metazoa > Chordata > Actinopteri > Siluriformes > Ariidae > Neoarius > Neoarius graeffei. Next base: position 22,835,024 of record NC_083587.1, read on the forward strand.
GAAATTTATGGATCTGGTCAAATTCAGAACAGCACAAATAATGTACAAAGCGAGAAATAATCTATTGCCAAAAAATATACAAGGAATGTTTAGTGAGAGAGAGGGGGGATATAATCTAAGGGGAGACCTAAATTTAAAAAAACCAAAGGTTTGAACAAATATGAAAAGCATGTGCGTATTGAGCTGTGGGGTGACTTTATGGAACAGACTGGAGACAGAAATAAAACAAAGTGCAAATATAAATCTGTTTTAAAAAAGGTACAAAAAAAATTTTAAACAAGTATATTGAAGAGGAAGTATGTCAATGGAGAATGATGAGGGATAAATAGAATAGGGTTGATTGTTATATTAGAACTAACTTAGTATATGGTATATATGTTATATATTTATATATGGGGATAGTTTATATCTTCATATTTACAGGGATAGGTATGTAGTAGATATTTATTTTGTAATTATATATTTATATAGATATTTATGAAGTGTATATATGGTATATAGTATATATATTTTTGTAATTATATATTTATATGGATATTTATTCAGTGTATATGTGGTATATAGTATATATATATATTTTGTAATTATATATTTATATAGATATTTATGAAGTGTATATGTGGTATATATTTTGTAATTATATATTTACAACCCCAATTCCAAAAAAGTTGGGACAAAGTACAAATTGTAAATAAAAACGGAATGCAACAATTTACAAATCTCAAAAACTGATATTGTATTCACAATAGAACCAAGACAACATATCAAATGTCGAAAGTGAGACATTTTGAAATTTCATGCCAAATATTGGCTCATTTGAAATTTCATGACAGCAACACATCTCAAAAAAGTTGGGACAGGGGCAATAAGAGGCTGGAAAAATTAAACGTACAAAAAAGGAACAGCTGGAGGACCAAATTGCAACTCATTAGGTCAATTGGCAATAGGTCATTAACATGACTGGGTATAAAAAGAGCATCTTGGAGTGGCAGCGGCTCTCAGAAGGAAAGATGGGAAGAGGATCACCAATCCCCCTAATTCTGCGCCGACAAATAGTGGAGCAATATCAGAAAGGAGTTTGACAGTGTAAAATTGCAAAGAGTTTGAACATATCATCATCTACAGTGCATAATATCATCAAAAGATTCAGAGAATCTGGAAGAATCTCTGTGCGCAAGGGTCAAGGCCGGAAAACCATACTGGGTGCCCGTGATCTTCGGGCCCTTAGACGGCACTGCATCACATACAGGCATGCTTCTGTGTTGGAAATCACAAAATGGGCTCAGGAATATTTCCAGAGAACATTATCTGTGAACACAATTCACCGTGCCATCCGCCGTTGCCAGCTAAAACTCTATAGTTCAAAGAAGAAGCCGTATCTAAATGTGATCCAGAAGCGCAGACGTCTTCTCTGGGCCAAGGCTCATTTAAAATGGACTGTGGCAAAGTGGAAAACTGTTCTGTGGTCAGTCGAATCAAAATTTGAAGTTCTTTATGGAAATCAGGGACGCCATGTCATTTGGACTAAAGAGGAGAAGGATGGCCCAAGTTGTTATCAGCGCTCGGTTCAGAAGCCTGCATCTCTGATGGCATGGGGTTGCATCAGTGTGTGTGGCATGGGCAGCTAAGACATCTGGAAAGACACCATCAATCCTGAAAGGTATATCCAGGTTCTAGAGCAACATATGCTCCCATCCAGATGACGTCTCTTTCATGGAAGACCTTGCATTTTCCAACATGACAATGCCAAACCACAAACTGCATCAATTACAGCATCATGGCTGTGTAGAAGAAGGGTCCGGGTACTGAACTGGCCAGCCTGCAGTCCAGATCTTTCACCCATAGAAAACATTTGGCGCATCATAAAACGGAAGATACGACAAAAAAGACCTAAGACAGTTGAGCAACTAGAATCCTACATTAGACAAGAATGGGTTAACATTCCTATCCCTAAACTTGAGCAGCTTGTCTCCTCAGTCCCCAGACGTTTACCGACTGTTGTAAAGAGAAAAGGGGATGTCTCACAGTGATAAACATGGCCTTGTCCCAACTTTTTTGAGATGTGTTGATGTCATGAAATTTAAAATCACCTAATTTTTCTCTTTAAATGATACATTTTCTCAGTTTAAACATTTGATATGTCATCTATGTTCTATTCTGAATAAAATATGGAATTTTGAAACTTCCACATCATTGCATTCTGTTTTTATTTACAATTTGTACTTTGTCCCAACTTTTTTGGAATCGGGGTTGTATATAGATATATATGAAGTATATATATATATATATATATATATATATATATATATATATATATATATATATATATATATATATTAAATATAGATATTTATGTAGTGTATATATGGTATGTAGTATATATTTATTTTTTCAATTAAATATTTATATAGATATTTATGAAGTGTATATATATGGTATGTAGTATATATTTTTGTAATTATATATTTATATAGATCTTCATGAAGTGTATATATGGTATATATTTTTATAGGTGTATTAATGTAGTTTGGATTTCGGGGTAGTTAAAAAGGGGTGGGAAATTAAAAAAGTATTGTACTTCTTCCCACTCCTTTTTCGAACAATGTGCGGTGTATTGTAATGTCTTAGCTCTTTATGTTATTTTATTTAGTTATTTTTTGTCACTTTCTCGTTGTCTTTCTTTTGTATGTACAAATAGTTATATAAATTTTTTTTTTATACATGTTCGAAATAAAAATAAATTCAAAAAAAAAAATCAGGTGTGCAGGTCTCACAGCTAGCCCAAAAAAGTGTGCAATTGGGCAAGTGGAATTACAGTATCTGGGTTTCCACTTGGGTCGTGGGTAGGTGTGTCCCCAAATTAACAAGACTGCAGTGATTGAGGCCTGCCCGAGGCCCAAGACCAAAAATGGGATGAAACAGTTCCCGGGGCTGGCTGACTACTATCGTAGGTTCATACCTAATGATTCGGACGTCACCAACCCGCTAACTGATCTCACTAATAAGGGAGCACCAGATCCAGTCCAGTGGACGGAGCAGTGCCAAGAGGCTTTCACTAAAATAAAAGCTGCACTGTGTGGGGGGCCACTTTTACACTCCCCGGACTTCTGTCTCCCCTTTATTTTACAGACGAACGCATCAGAAAGAGAGCTGAGGACCGTTTTGTCCCAGAAGGTGGAGGGAGAGGAGCATCCCGTGCTGTACATCAGCCGCAAACTCTCGATGCATGAAAGGAAGTACAGCACCATCGAAAAGGAGTGTCTAGCCATCAAGTGGATTGTCCTCGCTCTCTGATACTACATGCTGGGGTGCCCTTTCACCCGCTGTTCAGACCATGCGCCCCTCCAGTGGCTCCACTGCATGAAGGATGCCAGAACGTCCTCCAGCTGTTTAAGTTCGAGGTGGTCCACAGGTCGGGGGCGCAGGTGGTGGTGTCGGACTTCCTGTCCCGTTGGTGGGGGAGTCCGCTGCAGGCTGGACAGCTCTCCGACCTGAGTCGGGCGGTGGAGGCGTGTGGCGGTGGGGCCAAGTGTCAGTTTGTGAATGGAGAGCGGGGTCAGGGAAGGTGAGTGACCAAGTCATTACACCTGTTCTCAATTAATGTGTGTGTGTTTGTTGCAGTGATGGTGGAACATAAAAGGAGGGGGAGAGCAGAGAAGAGCTCTCCCCCGACCAGAACACGTGTGTGCATGTGTGACTGTGTGTGAGCAGCGAGTGAGTGAAGCTGAAAAGCAGCAAAGTCAAGGAAAATAAAGTGTGTGAGAACTTCAGCTCCTGCCTGCCATGCTTCTGTACTCCACCCACATCAGGGATTTATTACAAGATTATGACCTCACCTTCGTCTAAAAAATGTTTTGTATGTTTGCACACAGGGGCGGCACGGTGGTGTAGTGGTTAGCGCTGTCGCCTCACAGCAAGAAGGTCCTGGGTTCGAGCCCCGGGGTCGGCGAGGGCCTTTCTGTGGGGAGTTTGCATGTTCTCCCCGTGTCCGCGTGGGTTTCCTCCAGGTGCTCCGGTTTCCCCCACAGTCCAAAGACATGCAGGTTAGGTTAACTGGTGACTCTAAATTGAGCGTAGGTGTGAATGTGAGTGTGAATGGTTGTCTGTGTCTATGTGTCAGCCCTGTGATGACCTGGCGACTTGTCCAGGGTGTACCCCGCCTTTCGCCCGTAGTCAGCTGGGATAGGCTCCAGCTTGCCTGCGACCCTGTAGAAGGATAAAGCGGCTAGAGATAATGAGATGAGATGAGATGTTTGCACACCTGCTGGGATGGCAAGAATGACCAGACATGCAGTTCCCCCGAGAAGCAACACTGCACTTTGAGATTTCTTTCTGCCAAAGCGCTCAATAAGTGGGTAGCAGCTGAGTCGAGCAGGAATCTCTGCAATGCCGAAGATGAGCTGTGTCAGGTAGATGTTCACACCAAAGTTTCCCACATTCAGACTGATCCCATAGTACACCAAGCAGATCACAAACCTGTCAAAGGGACAAGGCAATTTGGGGAAAAACACCAAAATGTCAGAATGGGATTAACGTGAAGATACACATCTGTATTGCACAATATTGTGCATTATTCAAAATATAATGGATGCTCAGAATCTAGGTTTTGTGTCGTTTACCCTTTTTCATAAAACATATTTTGTTAAGTATTGCAAGTACTGGTACAAATTTGAACTTGCCAGATAAAGCACATAATCAACGTCCTCTTTCTCAGACTCGTCACTCGGAAAAGGTCCAGCATGCTGCCGGTTCTGACTGTGTTCTCTGCCTCCATCTGACGGACCAGACATTGACATTACAAATTCCATTAAAAACAAATACAATTGAATATTTTGTTGAGACACACTTCAATTACCCTTTCAAGCAGAGAGTCTGAAACTATCCTGCCATTGACCCTGGCTGCATTCAGGATTATCTTTTTGGCTTCCTCCTGTCTGCCTTGAGTCAGGAGCCATCGAGCCGACTCTGGAAGGATCCTTAAAACAGAGAGCACTTACAAATATGGTATATATTATTCAAAGAGGTTTACTGATGAGGCAAACAACAATTGAACTATATACTTGAGCAGTTGCTGGATAAGGACTTTACAGGGGTTTCTGGTAGAACTGATGTTAAAAACCAGACCTTCTACAGAACCTTAACTACTGAGGCACCAGGTACCACTGGCTTCCAGATATATGGGTTTATAATCTGTTCCATACATGCCTTGTTAGCTAAAGGTCCATACATAAAATAACTAATTTTATAGATAGATAGATAGATAGATAGATAGATAGATAGATAGATAGATAGATAGATAGATAGATAGATAGATAGATAGATAGAGTAGAAATTCGGACGGGTGGGTGGAGCACAGAAGGACGGCAGGCCAGAAATTAGTTCAAAAAAAACTCTTTATTGTCACTTTTCAGTGATTTTTACACTCTCCCAGCCACACACGCACGCTCAGCGTGTGGCACACACACAGGTCGTCTGGTTGGGGAGAGAGCTCTCTTCCTCTCCTCACTCTCTCCTTATATTGAGGTATTTCACCCACGTGACCAAGTCACGTGATGCAGCCATTTTGGACGGCACGCTTAAGTCCTTCAGTGCAAGGCAGTATGAGATGGTGGAGACCTTTGCACATTTTAACAAGAAAGTAAGCTGTGATTCGTGTTAAATTGGATCTGTCTTTTATCACAAACACTGTACCCAGCCTTGGTATGGAGCCAAGGTAGTCGACAGAAGTCAACAGTTTGATGAAGGATGACCCCAGCAGTTTGAAACGGTACAAGGTAGGCTATGTTCACAACACTGTCTTGTTACTCGGGGGATCCGAGATCCCCTGAAACAGACATGAGATCCTTTGAAAACATGATTTGGGAAATGTTGGGGGGGGTCTCTAAAATATTGGCAAAATGATGTTTATTGACATAGCAATCGTGTGTAACGGGAAGCATTTGCATATCCGAAGTGTTGTGTTTACATGACAACGACTGCTGCTGCCAGGTTGGTTGTTGAGTAGCCTAACTGTTTTTTTTTTTTCTTGCGTGTGGTATCATTGTTGACGCGAGGTTGTTTTTTGAACATGCCAATGCGGACACGATTTCCCCTGATGAGTTATGATTTCAGACGCGATGCGTGTGTGGAGTCCGCGTGATATGTGCGTAAGATAGGCTTCTCATGTGTTTGGAGATCCGCACTCTTTTTTTTTCTTTTTTTCTCTTTCTTTCTTTCTTTTTTTCTTTCTTTTTACTTAATTTCCCTGTTTATTTCTGTGTCCTGTTTCTTTCTAACCTCTGTTATTGCGTTTTATGTCTGATGTCTGCTACATGCAACCCTAGACAAATTAACACTGACTTGTTTCACTGCTCAGATGGGTTAACAAACACTGACCCATTTACTTTTTGCTATATATTTTATCAAAATTGCGTTAACTGATAAACTAACCTGAAATGAAATGATCACTGCAAAGTCTGGAGTACTCTGTTGGCTCCCAATCCTGTCTTTTCACAGCTGTAATCCCTCTTGTCTGGGTCAGTAGTAAACCGGTAGTGATGTGTCGGTCGCGAACGATCTGGTTCAAAGAGCCGGCTCTTTGAAGTGAACGACGGGAGCCGGCTCTTCGGTGGGAGCCAAGTTGGGGAGCCGAATTCTTTTTTTGTCCTTAGGTGCCTCAGAGAGAGAGACTTTCACAAAAAAAAGTTGCTGTCCGATTGCGTCTTTGTGTTGTCTATTACCATTCAAAGGAAAAAAAGTAGCATGGTGTACGCCTACTTTTTTTGGTTGGGGGGGTTGATGTCATTCACAGCTGCGAAAATACGAAAATTGGTGTAATGCTTAAAGCTGTGGAGCGCAGGGGAGAGGAGTCTGTGAGGCACCTGAGGAGGGGAAAATCAGCTGTGTATTTTATATTGGTAATATAACACAGTTTTGCATTATGTTTGTGAGAAAATAATTTATTAATTGGTAAGTAAGTTTTATTTCTATAGCTAGAACATTGTTACACTGCTATACTTTACAAAGCTTTACAATGGCTACAAAAACTAAAAAAATAAAATGGAAAACATCCTATTGATAAAATATAAATAATGTAATTAATTAACTAGTTAATTTCAGCAATTAAATCAAAAATAAAATCTCAGGAGCCGTTTGGGAGCCGAAAGAGCCGGCTCCTTATAGTAAGAAGAGCCAAAAGAGCCGAAATTCCCATCACTAGAAACCGGTAAAAGGAGCGTCCTGCACGCTGTCCCTGTCTGTTGTGGCAGCCCACAGCACAACAAGCAAACACCATGGTTATTTATAGAGTGCTTACTGACAAATTAATCTATTCTAGGTGTCTGTAACACGTTTTTTTTCAAGCCGGTTCTCCCTCTCTGTCTGCAGCGTTAGTGTGTAGCTTGACGTTCAAAATGGCAGACACCAGGGCGTCACGTGACCCTGTGATGTCAGGTGAAATACCTCAATAGGGCACGGTCACTGGGGAAGACACACAAACGCACATTAACTGACATGAGGTGTAGTGATTCTGCCACTTACCTTCCCTGACTGCCCTCCGGCCCTCCGGTCACAGACCGACACTTGACCACGCCCCTGCTGCCACATTATATATATATATATATATATATATATATATATATATATATATATATATATATACACAGTGGTGCTTGAAAGTTTGTGAACCCTTTAGAATTTTCTATATTTTTGCGTAAATATGACCTAAAACATCAGATTTTCACACAAGTCCTAAAAGTAGATAAAGAGAACCCAGTTAAACAAATGAGACAAAAATATTATACTTGGTCATTTATTTATTGAGGAAAATGATCCAATACTACATACCTGTGCGTGGCAAAAGTATGTGAACCTCTAGGATTTGCAGTTAATTTGAAGGTGAGATTAGAGTCAGGTGTTTTCAATCAATGGGATGACAATCAGGTGTGAGTGGGCACCCAGTTTTATTTAAAGAACAGGGATCTATCAAAGTCTGATCTTCACAACACATGTTTGTGGAAGTGTATTACGGCATGAACAAAGGAGATTTCTGCGGACCTCAGAAAAAGTGTTGTTGCTGCTCGTCAGGCTGGAAAAGGTTACAAAACCATCTCTAAAGAGTTTGGACTCTACCAATCCACAGTCAGACAGATTGTTTACAAATGGAGGAAATTCAAAACCATTGTTACCCTCCCCAGGAGTGGTCAACCAACAAAGATCACTCAAAGAGCAAGGCGTGTAATAGTCGGTGAGGTCACAAAGGACCCCAGGATAACTTCTAAGCAACTGAAGGCCTCTCTCACATTGGCTAATGTTAAGGTTCATGAGTCCACCATCAAGAGAACACTGAACAACAATGGTGTGCATGGCAGGGTTGCAAGGAGAAAGCCACTGCTCTCCAAAAAGAACATTGCTGCTCGTCTGCAGTTTGCTAAAGATCACGTGGACAAGCCAGAAGGCTATTGGAAAAATGTTTTGAGGATGGATGAAACCAAAATAGAACTTTTTTGTTTAAATGAGAAGTGTTATGTTTGGAGAAAGGAAAACACTGCATTCCAGCATAAGAACCTTATCCCATCTGTGAAACATGGTGGTGGTAGTATCATGGTTTGGGCCTGTTTTGCTGCATCTGGGCCAGGACGGCTTGCCATCATTGATGGAATAATGAATTCTGAATTATACCAGCGAATTCTAAAGGAAAATGTCAGGACATCTGTCCATGAACTGAATCTCAAGATAAGGTGGGCCATGTAGCAAGACAATGATCCTAAGCACACAAACCATTCTACCAAAGAATGGTTAAAGAAGAATAAATTAATGTTTTGGAATGGCCAAGTCAAAGTCCTGACCTTAATCCATTCGAAATGTTGTGGAAGGACCTGAAGCGAGCAGTTCATGTGAGGAAACCCACCAACATCCCAGAGTTGAAGCTGTTCTGTACAGAGGAATGGGCTAAAATTCCTCCAAGACGGTGTGCAGGACTGATCAACAGTTACTGGAAATATTTAATTGCAGTTATTGCTGCACAAGGGGGTCACACCAGATATTGAAAGCAAAGGTTCACATACTTTTGCCACTCACAGATATGTAATATTGGATCATTTTCCTCAATAAATAAATGACCAAGTATAATATTTTTGTCTCATTTGTTTAACTGGGTTCTCTTTATCTACTTTTAGGACTTGTGTGAAAATCTGATGATGTTTGAAGTCATATTTATGCAGAAATATAGAAAATTCTAAAGGGTTCACAAACTTTCAAGCACCACTGTGTGTGTGTATATACATACATACATATATATATATATATATATATATATATATATATATATATATATATATAAAATATAATTTTTTTTTTTTTGAAGGGCTGTCCGAGATGCAGAAGCAAGAGCCTTGATATTATAGATAGTATCTTAACCATGTGCAGCACAGTGGTTAACACTATCACCTCACAGCAAGAAGGCTCCGGGTTCGAACCGCATAGCCAACAGGGGCCTTTCTGTGTGGCATTTGCATGTTCTCCCCATGTTTGTGTGGGTTTCCTCCCACAGTCCAAAGACATGTGGATTAGGTTAACTACTCTAAATTGTCCATAGGTGTGAATGGTTGTTTGTCTGGCGAAGCCACAGCAGACCTAGCAAGTCGGCAATGGATGAAGCATGCTCAACACTGCAAAAAATAAAAATCTTAGGAAGTTTATTTGTCTATTTTCAAGTCAATACATCTAGCCTCCCTTATTATAAGACATAATTGCCCAACAAGCAAAACCTCATTTAGCTAGAAAGGCTAGTTTTTAGACAGTCCACCTTGAAAATCTTGTATAGACAAAATGTCTTGAAAAAGTCTTATTTGGAGCACCTTTGAAAATAAAACAAGTTTTTTTTCAAACAAGTAAGTACATTTTGGACATTTGTCAAATGTGGTTCATCTTGTTTCAAGAAAAAAAAGTATGCTTGTTTTGGGAATAAATGAACTTTACTGAAATCTTTGAATCTTTCATTACAATTCAACTCCACCTTACATATCCTAAGTTTACTGCGACTGTTTTCTCAGTCATTCAGAGTGAGCTCCTTCTAGATGCTGTACAGACTCTAGACCAGACAAGTGCCTTCAAAAAGGCTATAAGTGAGTGGAGGGCGTTTTAGTGAGGTCTTTTTGGAATGTTGTGAGTTAAGTTCAGTGGTTTTTTTTTTGGTGTTGTTGGTTGTTGGTTTTTTTTTTGTGCTTGATCTTGTAAACCCCTCGTACACATGAATAGTCAGTGCCCCCAAAATGCACTGTTGCTTTGGTATTGTGTAAGCACTGTAAGTCAAAATGCGTAGACTTTTTTTTTAATTAATTTATTTTTTTTGGTGCCTGAGGTCCTGGGGAAGTGGAACGTTAATAGATGTTTTAATGTTTGAATGTTGAAATGGGAAAAAAAATAAACTTGTTGCAATGCTACACGTGTCATCAACTTGATTCAAGATAGTCTCTGGTCTCATATCTAGAGTATTTTACTAATTACAGGTCACAAAAGGAGAATCTTTTAAGCTACCAATGCTTAGTTGTAGAATTTAACAATCCTAATATTAGTATATTTATCTTAAATTGAGTTTTTACTCTTAAGACTTTGTCATGAATTTAAGTGAAATACCCTTAAAATGAAATAAATAAAAATGACTTGAATGGCTAAATGTAAGAAGTATGATCTTGTTATAAGAACTATTTTGATTATTTTGAGTTAATCAGATCTCGCATAATAAGTTCCCCGATCTAATTTTGGAATTATTTTATCTAAAAACAGGTTAGATTTTTCATCTTACTTTAAGAAATCTTACCAAGTCAAATTTGACTAGTTCCATTGGCAGATTTTTTTCACCTGATTCAAGCAAATATGCTTTGTTTTAATCTTTTATTTCTTATTTTTGAAAGGCCATTTATTGCAGTGAAGATAGATGCAGTCAGCCACATAAGAGGTGTTAGGGTGAGTCCGCATCTGAACCCAAAATTCTTGTCAAAATTCTCTCTTAACCCAAAATAACACACGCTGGAATGAATTTCCACAGCAATAATTTTTGATGACCTTAGTTTAATAGACTGCAAACCCACCCGCCAACATGAATTAAGGACAGATTCAGACTGAGATTCAGAGTGAAAGCCTTACCAAAAGTAGACACCGAGGATCAGGATTGGTGCAGACACAACTAATTGGAGAATCCTCCAATTGCGGATGCCGAAGGCCAATCCAGATAGTATCATTATCCCCAGGGCATAGCAACAGTGAGACAGGATGGTGACCAAGGCCCGACGTGATGGACCACACCACTCAGGGCCTACAAAAATATTAGCCATCTCTAAAGTAATGTTAGTAAAAGGAATGGTATAAATTGTGTGTTCCATCAGTACCTATGATGTTGGTAGTGATGGTGACGCCAGATATAGTGACACCAACCACAAAGCGAAGAGCAATATAGATGTAAAAGTTGTAGGAGAAAGCAGCACCCACACCAAACAAGAACTGCAAAGTTAAAGAGAGTAGCAGAACAAAACGCCGGCCATATCTGCAAGGGTAGAAAACATGACAAGAAATTTGCCTTTTGTCATTACTTCAGCTCTATGGCCTCAGTCACTGTCTGACCCCAGTGTTGTGATGTTCAGTGAAAAAGTATAGAATAGTCATGTAGTATAGTGGGCAATAGAATAAACAATGAATTTACTACTAATTGTGTCCATTCTCTTGGTTATTTTGTTTATAGGAAGCCTCCTTACTTGTCAGCCAATGGTCCAAACAACAGAGCTCCAATGAGGAGTCCGGCCATGTAGATAGATTGTGAGGTCTCATTCAGAGTCTTACTTTCACACACCAAGTCAAACTAAAATAAATAAATAAATAAATAAATAGAAGAAAAGGAGTAAAAATATCAAAGCAAGCATTTAACCAAAACTTGGTGTCCCAGCAGCCTTCTACTTTTGAATCCATTTTGCATCCGAAGGGTCTATAATTTGCCCATTTGAAGGAAAATTTTAGGTAAAACCTGTGATGGCCGCACCTGCAGCCACACAATTGCATGAAAGTCGGTAACCCTCATGCATTAGCATATTTTAGTTTCTCAGACACTAATAGTTTCACACCCATATTACATACACCAACACATAAATTAAGACACATAGTCCTTAATTTCATATAACATAGCTATAATTAATTTAACTTGAAGGTACATACAGTGGGGCAAAAAAGTATTTAGTCAGCCACCAATTGGCAACTTCTCCCACTTAAAAAGATGAGAGAGGCCTGTAATTTTCATCATAGGTACACTTCAACTATGAGAGACAGAATGAGGGGAAAGAATCCAGGAAATCACATTGTAGTATTTGTAATGAATTAATTGGTAAATTCCTCGGTAAAATAAGTATTTGGTCACCTACAAACAAGCAAGATTTCTTGCTCTCACAGACTTGTAACTTCTTCTTTAAGAGGCTCCTCTGTCCTCCACTCATTACCTGTATTAATGGCACCTGTTTGAACTCGTTATCAGTATAAAAGACATCTGTCCACAACCTCAAACAGTCACACTCCAAACTCCACTATGGCCAAGACCAAAGAGCTGTCAAAGGACACCAGAAACAAAATTGTAGACCTGCACCAGGCTGGGAAGACTGAATCTGCAATAGGTAAGCAGCTTGGTGTGAAGAAATCAACTGTGGGAGCAATTATTAGAAAATGGAAGACATACAAGACCACTGATAATCTCCATCGATCTGGGGCTCCACGCAAGATCTCACCCCGTGGGGTCAAAATGATCACAAGAACGGTGAGCAAAAATCCCAGAACCACACGGGGGGACCTAGTGAATGACCTGCAGAGAGCTGGGACCAAAGTAACAAAGGCTACCATCAGTAACACACTACGCTGCCAGGGACTCAAATCCTGCAGTGCCAGACGTGTCCCCCTGCTTAAGCCAGTACATGTCTAGGCCCGTCTGAAGTTTGCTAGAGAGCATTTGAATGATCCAGAAGAGGATTGGGAGAATGTCATATGGTCAGATGAAACCAAAATAGAACTTTTTGGTAAAAACTCAACTTGTGTTTGGAGGAGAAAGAATGCTGAGTTGCATCCAAAGAACACCATACCTACTGTGAAGCATGGGGGTGGAAACATCATGCTTTGGGGCTGTTTTTCTGCAAAGGGACCAGGACGACTGATCCGTGTAAAGAATGAATGGGGCCATGTATCGTGAGATTTTGAGTGAAAACCTCCTTCCATCAGCAAGGGCATTGAAGATGAAACGTGGCTGGGTCTTTCAGTATGACAATGATCCCAAACACACTGCCCGGGCAACGAAGGAGTGGTTTCGTAAGAAGCATTTCAAGGTCCTGGGGTGGTCTAGCCAGTCTCCAGATCTCAACCCCATAGAAAATCTTTGGAGGGAGTTGAAAGTCCGTGTTGCCCAGCGACAGCCCCAAAACATCACTGCTCTAGAGGAGATCTGCATGGAGGAATGGGCCAAAATACCAGCAACAGTGTGTGAAAACCTTGTGAAGACTTACAGAAAATGTTTGACCTCTGTCATTGCCAGCAAAGGGTATATAAAAAGGATTGAGATGAACTTTTGTTATAGACCAAATACTTATTTTCCACCATAATTTGCAAATAAATTCTTTAAAAATCAGACAATGTGATTTTCTGGATTTTTTTTTTCTCATTTTGTCTCTCATAGTTCAGGTGTACCTATGATGAAAATTACAGGCCTCTCTCATCTTTTTAAGTGGGAGAACTTGCACAATTGGTGGCTGACTAAATACTTTTTTGCCCCACTGTAAGTTATCTCTGTAGTGCACACATTTAGTTAATTTATGTATATTCAACATTATGTTAATTTATCCTAGGTTCTAATTCCCTTTTCTTTTTTTCTGGTGCTGGGGGGTGCTGGGCTGCTGAGGTCATCTGGCAGGATCTGGCAAAAGGCTGAACCCTGGGAGGAGTGGCTTTAAATGCAGAAAGAAGCAATTGGGTACCATCATGTTCCTGCTGCATCAGAAGACATGCAGAGGAAAATGCATAGAGAAATGGCTATGCGGACTTACTCCAGACTCTGTGCTGCAGCTGGCTGGCTTCCAACTTTTCAGAGCAGACCATAACGTGGATCTCTCTGGATAAAACAAAGGGTGGTGGAATCTGTTTTTATGTAAACAGGGGCTGGTGCAGTGATGTGTCAGTGATCCTGAAACACTGTTCTCCCAACCTGGAATCATTTATCATTAATTGTAAACCCATCTAGTCCCCGTTTGAGTTCGCTTCATTCATTCTGGTTGGTGTTTACATTCCACTACAGGCCATTGTGCAGAATGCACAGTGCATGCTGGCCGATCAGATACTGGGTGTGGAGCAGACTAACCCGGAGGACTCCCTAGTTATTGTCCTCGGTTACTTTAACAAAGGTAATCTCAGCTACAAACTACCAAAATACAAACAGTTTATTAAACCAGAGAAGAGTATATTTTGGATCACTGCTACACTACAGTCAATAATGCCCATCACGCCCTCCCCCGTGTTGCACCGAGCTACTCTGACCATGTCATGGTCCACCTGATTCCTGCATACAGGCAAAAAATTAAAGCTGAGGAAACCTGTAGTGAGGGCATCTAAGATGTGGAGCAATGAGGCTGCAGAGAACCTTCAGGCATGCTTGGACTGGACAAATTGAGATGTGTTCAGGACTGTTACCAGTAGTCTGGATGAGTACACAGAGGCTGTGACGTCCTACATCAGCTTGTGTGAGGACTGCTGCATTCCATCACGAACCAGGGTGAGTTACAATAATGACAAACCCTGGTTCATAAGATAAGCTCAGACAGATAAGGTGGCAAAAGGAAGAAGCGTTCAGAAGTGGAGACACGGACAGGTTTAAAGAATCGAAGAACAGGTTTAGCAAGGCAGTGAGAGAAGCTAAACGTCTGTACTCTGAGAAACTCCAACACCAGTTCTCAGTCAATGACTCAACATCTGTGTGGAAAGGGCTCAGACAGATTACTGACCACAAACCTTCAGTCCCCCACTCTGTTTATGACTTGTGCCTGGCCAACCAACTGAATGAGTTATACTGTCGCTTTGAAAGACAATGGGACTGTCCTGATGGCATCCCCCGGGACTCCACACTCCAGCTCCAGCCCACCACCCCAATCATCTCCTCCACCTCTACTGCTGCCAGGGCCTCTCTACAACTTCACACCTCGGAGGCCCATCCACCTTCCACCACAGCCTCAACCAAGCAGCTCTTTAAGAAGCTGAACCCCTGCAAAGCAGCAGGTCCTGACTCAGTCTCACCATTTACCCTGAAGCACTGTGCTGATCAGCTGTCTCCGATGTTCACAGATATCTTCAACACCTCACTGGAGACATGTCATGTGCCAGCCTGCTTCAAGGCCTCTACCATTATCCCTGTCCCCAAAAAGCCAAGGATCACAGGATTAAGTGACTCCGGACCCATCGCCCTGACTTTTGTGGTCATGAAATCCTTCGAGCGCCTTGTGCTTTCCCAGCTCTAAACCATCAATGACCCGCTCCTGGACCCCATGCAGTTCGCCGACAAACCCAACAGATCTGCCAATGATGCTGTTAACATGGCTCTTCATGTCATCCTCCAGCATCTGGACTCCCCAGGAACCTATGCTAGGATTCTATTTGTGGATTTCAGTTCCATCTTCAACACCATCATCCTGGCTCTTCTGCCTGACTCCACCTGCAGGTGGATCACTGATTTCCTGTCTGACAGGAAGCAGCACATGAAGCTGGGGAAACATCTCTGACTCCTGAACCATCAGCACTGGATCCCTCCCCAAGGCTGCATCCTTTCTCCTCTATTCATCTCCCTGCACACAGACAGCTGTACCTCAAGTCATCAGTCTGTCACGCTCTTAAAGTTCACAGATGACACCATCCTCACTGGACTCATCTCTGATGAGGATGAGTCTGCCTACAGGTGGGATATTGACCATCTGGTGTCCTGGTGCAGGCAGAACAACGTGGAGCTCAATGCTCCCAAGGCAGTGGAGATGATTGTAGACTTCACTAACCTTTGTGGAGTATTTCTGCTTTCTGGGCATTATAATCACCCAGGACCTTAAGTGAGAGACGTATACCTGCTCTTACCAAGAAAGCACAGCAGAGGATGTACTTCCTGTTAAAGTTGAAGTCTGATCTGCCAAAGACAATGATGGTGCACTTTTACGCCATCATTGAGTCCATCTTCACCTCCATCGCCATCTGGTATGCTGCTGCCACTGCCCGGGACAGCACAGACTGTAGCATACTGTATAATTTGCTCTGCTAAGAGGATGATTGGCTGCAACCTTCCATCTCTTCAGGACTTGTATGAGTCCAGGTCCCTGAGGAGAGCAGAAAGGATTGTGGCTGACCACTCTCACCCCAGACACAAACTTTTGGAACCACTCCCCTCTGGTAGGAGGTTGCGGTCCATGAGAACAAAAACCTCATGCCATAAGGCCAGCTTTTTCCCCACTGCAGCTTGCTCAGCAATAAGGTCAGAGACCCCCACTGACTCCAACCTCACACTTCCAATCTGTGACATTAATGCACTTCATTTTTGAACTGCAATTTTGTACATTTCAAGGCCATGTCATGCATCTCCATTCTGTGAACCTTTATTGCTCATTCCAGCTCACATTGTACAGCTTGATTATTGACATCCCCCATTACACTTTCTCTTCGTTTCACACACTCTTGTCTGTGACCCATTTTTGCACATTTTGGGCATAATGCACAGCCTGGACTCCAACAACTCATGCACATACCCCTTAAATGTCCACTTTTCAAATTTGTATATTTCAGGTTCTTCTATTTTTACACACACGCGTGTGTGTGTGTGTGTGTGTGTGTGTGTGTATAGGTGGAGGTCAGGCACAATCAGCTGGAAGAGCTTGTCCTGCAGAAGAGCCAGGATGATGGTGTTGAAGACAGAACCGAAATCCACAAATAGAATCCTATTGTAGGTTCCTGGTGAGTCCAGGTGCTGGAGAATGACGTGAACAGCCATGTTAACAGCATCGTCGGCAAATCTGTTGGGTCTGTAGGCGAACTGCATGGGGTCCAGGAGCAGGTCTGGTTGAGTGCTAACTGTTTTTGCAAGAAGAATTTGTTTCCTTTCCTGCCAGTAGTCACCCATGAAGGTCAGAAACTTATGCTCATTGCTTTACTAGCTTATTTCAAATCTAAAAACTGTAAACCACTAAAATGTCTAGTAGCATTTTACACCATCACAATGTTAGCCTCGTACATCAAATGGTTTGTAATTAGCAAGGCTCTACCTTGTCAAGTGAAAGTTATGGTAAGGAAGAGTAGTGTGAAAAATCCCATTCATAAAAATGTGCATTTCGTTTTTCATGTGGTTATTTAAGTGTGCAATATCTGCAGTTTGGGTGAGTATGGGAGGCCTTAGACTTAAAAAGCTTGAAAGCTGATCTAATAAATATCTAAAGGTTCATTAGTTATTAAGTAGATAGGAGTTTGTTCCTACAGTTCCACTCTGAAGCTTTTCTGAAAATGATATCTTTAGAGGGGTGGTTCCAATCGTAAAAGGTTCACCTGCTCCCAAAGTGGCATGATGGAAAAGGCTTTGCCTCATCATCTGGAAATTGCAAGTTTGAATCCAGATGATGTCACAGTCATCTGTGGCCAGGAGCTGAAGAGAACAAAATTGGCTATGCTCTCAGGTAGGGGCGAACGTTCTCTAACTTCAATCACAGAAACATGCACTTTCCTTGGAGTGTTATGTTGAAAAGATGCTTCACATGGCTTTCGCCCTCCCTGTTTGGTAGCTAAGGGAGATTGGCCATGGCTAAATTACAAAGAGTAATAAACCAAATAGTCAGACCTATGTAGACCCCCCGTACCATTATCAAGCAACATGGCTTGTTTTACAAGACGTGCTGAATTAAATTCAAAACAATCATTTGTTAGGAAATACAGCTTACCTCAGTAATTAAGGTGCTACTCCCTTGAGGTGCTTTGTAAATCCAGCCATCTCTGCATTTCTCTGTTGTGTTTAGTCCATAGGCTTCAATGACTTCAAATTCAAGTTCAACAGGAGTGAACATTTCACAGCTCTCATACTTGCCAGCTGGGTCTTTAGGGACTGTCAAATTTAGCTGCTCCTCGTAAGTCAGGTTCGGCCCTTGTTTCCGAATCCAGTTAGTATTGCAGTTGTGTGGGAAATTCAGGCCAGTAAACACCTGGATAAACATGTGAAAAGCTGAGAAGATGTTGGGGAGGCATATTATCCCAAGCAGGCGCTTCTGGAATGGGCCAAATTCCCCAACAGCTGACAATATCTGGCTAAAGTCAATCATCTTGATGGAAAGCAGAGCAATCCCTTTCCATCTGGCATAGCAGTTTGCCAATATGGACATTAATTAATCTTTAACCTGCTTCAGGTTGATCTAACAAACAGGGAACACGTACACACATTTATGTGGCATATTGTAAGATTGAGCTAGGGAAAAACAATGAAGAGACAAGTCAAATATTTTCCTCTTATTCAGCTGATGTAAAGTTTCAAATTGAAAATAAATGACTTGAGCACATTCACTAATTGCTATTAATTGAGGAGACTCTGAGGACGAGGTTACTGTGTGTGTGTGTGTGTGTGTGTGTGTGTGTGTGTGTGTGTGTGTGAGAGAGAGAGAGAGAGAGAGAGAGAGAGAGAGAGAGAGAGAGATCACTTGTCAGGGACTTTGGAGCAAGCCAAAGTACGTATGAAAAAAAAATTAAGTGAAAAGGGTCAGAAAAAAATCCACCTTTTGATGAAGTAACTTCATTCACACTGAAACAACTGATGAAGGATTTGGTGAATAAATTTATTTCAATTAAAGGTTGGATTTTTTTTTTCCATTTTTCCAGTGCGAGATGAAATCACTTCACCAAAAGGTGGAATTTTTCTAAACTTTTTTTTTTTTTTTTAATTTTTATAATCTTTCCAAGGGCAGCCAATAATTGTGGAGGGCATTGTGACTATCAGTAACTCAAATTTACAACCTATAATAAAACAGTGGAAAAGTTGTAATATGCTGTTATCAGTATGTGCAATGAAAGGAAAATGTTCAAGTTTTATTTATTTGTACAACACTTTTAACAACGGACAGTGTTGCAAAGCAGCTTTACAGAAAATTAAAGACTTTAAACATCTGAGCTAATTTCATCCCTAATAAATTTATTTATCCCTGATGAGCAAGCCTGTGGCAACGGTGGCAGGAAAAACTCCCCCACACAACATGAGGAAGAAACCTTGAGAGGAACCAGACTCAAAAGGGAACCCTATCTTCATCTGGGTGATAACAGATAGCATGATTTTAAATAACTTGCTTGCTAAATAACTGTCTCCTATATAGTCACAAAGTACAACTGTGTAACCAGGAAATTTATTACAGTTTTAACACGAAGTCTGTTTTGTTCAAGTTATCAACTGTTTATTGATGGAGACTTGAATGCAAGACTGTACAGGACAACCGCAGTCCGAAAGTTATCATGGTGATTGTAGTCCTCAGCCATCGTAGCAAAACTGTAAGTGTCCAGAGCTGTCTTCCAAGTGCGACTTTTGAATAAATACACTGATGTGAGATCTTTAATTAAAAGAGAGAAACACAACCTCAAGAGGAGAGCAGTGGGGTCCAAGCACCCTTCCCAAAGATCACCATTTCTGTGAAGATATTCACAAAACTCAGTGTTCACAAGATATGGAACAAAACACAAAATGCTATAGTGCCACTGTCAGGGCAATCAGGTTCATTACACTTGCACAAATAGGTGGGGTGAGAATATTGGTCCAATTTCACATCTGCACAACATACAATTTGGTCTGCATGATCAGTTTTGGAGAAAGATGTGGAAAAGTACAAGAAGAAGAAGAAAGTTAAAGCAGGCATGAGAGCTGTTGGGCCCGTAATATCAATAGATATGAAGCAAAGACCTTGTGGATACAAATGAACATTTATATAGAGTATACGGCAAAATTAAGCAAACTGAACAGGTCCACAATACACAAATTTGGCTGAAGCTATTCTCAAATAAACAGAAAACCTAAATAGAGAAAAGTATTTTCGACATTCGTCCAGACTAGAAAGGATTCCTCAGTTTGCCCCTTTGAGGGAACCATTAAAGGTTTTATGCAAAACCTTACAATGTTCCAAAGTACCCTTAATATAACAGGACGCTAAAAACCCTGACTAACACCCAAAGAAGCCTTGTGTATAGTAAATACAAAATTGTTCATAAGGGAAAGAGAAAAGGAAAAGCACTGCATATATAATTTTTTAAAAAAATGCAAAACGTACAAGTACAATATGTTATCACAGGTATAACATCTCTTTTGTTTGTAAATTGAGATTTTGGGTGTCAAATACTTTGGCCATAATCCTCAAAAATACTGAAATTGATTATTTTAAATTTTTTTTGGTCTGGACTTCAGCCTGAAACTGCAGATACATCAGTGAACCAAAGTCCATGTGATGTATAATAAGGGCTCGATTATTGTATTAACATTCACAAAATCAATCAGTCCTTAACTGTGCTTCATCAAAAACCCACACACAGTCATCACTGTACTGATTCAAACAAGCTGATATGTCCATTCTTTATTGATATTTAAAATCATCAGAGAAACATGCATCCAAGTTCAAAACAAACAAGAGTGCAAATGAGCGAATTGGCGATTTATTGGAAAAAAAAAACTTAAACAAAAAAATAAATACAACCCCAATTCCAAAAAGTTGGGACGCTGTGTAAAACAAACACAATGAGAAGACTTGCAAATCACGGAAACCCAATATTTCATTAAAAATAGTACAGAGACAACATATCAAATGTTGAAACGGAGAAATTTTTATTGTTTTTTGAAAAATATGTGCTCATTTTGAATTTGATGTCAGCAACACGATCAATTTTCCTCAAAATGTTACTCCTTGGTTCCAGCTGCAGCAGCACTCACTGTCCATCTCTCTCTCTCACACACACACACACACACACACACACACACACACACGTGATCCCTCTTTTTGTTTTATCTACACCTGTTTATTGTGCAGACAATTATCTCATCTCATCTCATTATCTGTAGCCGCTTTATCCTGTTCTACAGGGTCGCAGGCAAACTGGAGACTATCCCAGCTGACTATGGGCGAAAGGCGGGGTACACCCTGGACAAGTCGCCAGGTCATCACAGGGCCGCAGACAATTATACGGAGCATAAATTCACACAAAGAGACTCTGTGTGTGTGTGTGTGTGTGTGTGTGTGTGTGTGTGTGTGTGTGTGTGTGTGTGTGTGTGTGTGAGAGAGAGAGTGAGTGAGTGAGTGTGTGAGAGAGAAAATAATAAGGGTAGACATCAAATCACAAAAAGCCACAAGTTATTTTAAAATGGAACATTATGCAAAGTCCATGCATGTAGAAATGCAAAGTGGCACACTGCTGTGACGTAGAAATTAAAACATGCTGTACATCTCTTAACAGTAGGTATTGAGCTCTGTTGAGTAAGACTGAGTAATGAACCTTTTAAGTCAGTCACACCTGAGGCCTCGTCTGTCATCGGTCACGTGGGTTTCTGCAAACGATACATGCCTCGAAGTGAGGCTTCATCTACTATGCCCCCTTATACTCGATACAGTCTTCGGAGCCTCAGTTGGCCATCACTACCGTTAGCTTGGCTATCCTAACTAGCTAGTGATTAGATAGCCACCTACGGTAATTAGCCTGACAGACAACTGACTATCTGGAAATTTGCCCCCGTCTCAAATTTTATTGAAACGTGTTAGATATTAAATTTAAAAGGAGCATATATTTTTCTAAAACCTAACATTTCTCAGTTTCAACATTTGATATGTTGTCTTTGTACTATTCTCAATGAAATATTGGGTTTCCAAGATTTGTACAGTGTCTTGCAAAAGTATTCATCCCCCCTGGTGATTGTCCTGTTTTGTCTCATTACGAGCTCGAATTAAAAGGGATTTTTTTTTTTTTTTTGGGGGGGGGGTTTAGCAACATTTCATTTACACAACCTGCCTACCACTTTAAAGGTGCAAATTGTTGTTTAATTGTGACACAAACAATAATTATGATGAAAAAACAGAAATCTGGAGTGTGCATAGGTATTCACCCCCTTTCGCATGAAACCCCTAAATAAAAGCTGCTCCAACCAATTCACTTCATAAGTCACATATTAAGATCCACCTGTGTGCAAGCAAAGTGTCACATGATCTGTCACATGATGTCTGTATAAATCAACCTGTTCTGGAACGACCCTGACTCTGCTACACTACTAAACAAGCAACATGAAAGCCAAGGAGCCTCCAAACAGGTCAGAGACAAAGTTGTGAAGTATGGATCAGGGTTGGGTTATAAAAAACATCCCAAACTTTAAATATCCCAGGCAGGGCTGGATTACGGACCGGCCCAGTGGGGCCAGTGCCCAGGGGCCCAAGGGCCCAGGGGGGCCATAGTGATGCCGATGCCAATTGTGACATCAGAGGACCTCTATTGTCTAGGATCTTATGACTACTTACACTGTTATAGGGCATATCTGAAGAAAACAGAGGGAAGGGGTGGGTTGGTGGGTGGCGGGGGACGGCAATCAGAGGGCCCCTGGCCCTGCTGTCATGCCTCTCGTGAAAACTCCTGAGGCCATAACGTCTGCCAACTAGGGGTTCAAGGAAGTAGGGGGAATGCTTTCAGAGGATCCTATGATTATGAAAGCCCCTGCTAAGGGTCGTGACTTCTGGCTATCTGGGGGCCCTAGAGAGAGCCCTAACGGGAAAGCGTACTGTTAAAAGTAGCACCAAATTCTGGGCCCTATGGAAATAGCTCAAATGGACCCCCCCCTACAAAAAAAAAAACTGACTCCCTATGGGGCCCCCCGATACGTAGGGCCCTGGTGACTGAGTCCCACTTTCCCCCCTACTTCGACGCCCCTGAAGAGAGCCCTCTGATTACAAACGTCCTTACAATGGGCCTCTGATTTACCAAGGGTTTTGGTGTTGGGGTTCGTTTTTGTTCCTTACTTCATGTCATGTCATAGGCACATAACATGCCTTGTGTGCCTCACACCGGGGACACATGCACGTGAATTTGGCAAAGCAGAGCGAAATTCGCCATTCATTCCTATGAGGGAAGCGAAGTGAAAATATTTGGCCAAGTTTAATATTATGCAAATGAGGAGCGAATTTCGCCTGCGGCGGCCAATAAAATCAACAACATAAATGTTTTAATCGATTTGATTCGCTGCTACGACCTCAAAGCCGTTGTAAGGACTAGTGTATTTTCAGTGAGAAATTTCGGAAGTCTAAGTGAAAATCTAATATCGATTTTCCAATGGACTGACCAGAAGGGGCGGAGACTTGGGCTCTCTATATATAGGCTCCCTGCTTCAGTACTCCTCACAACATTCTGACCGTTCAGCTTGACAACTTGCTCTGTGTTCAGCCTGTTCAACCAGACTTGTTCAGCAGTTTAGCATCCAACAGCCTTTTTAAAGGCTTATATCCATTCATATATTATATTACACATCACTGCACATTCAAAGGTTCAAAGCCTTTGCAAAAGGCTAGTGCATTTCCAACAGCCTTTGTGAAGGCTCATTGTCTTTAATTATTATATTATATTTCATTATATTATATTATGTTATATTATATTACTAGAAACAACACTGCACCTTCAAAGGTTCAAAGCCTTTTTAAAGGCTCATTGCCTTTAATTAATGTGTGTGTGTGTGTGTGTGTGTGTGTGTGTGTGTGTGTGTGTGTGTGTGTGTTGTTATTATTATAATCAGTTGTGAGAAATTTAGGAAGTCCCAGTGAAAATCCAATAGATATAACACTCCCACATTACACTTGGCATCAGTAATATGGATTGCAAACAAAAAAGTGGGGCTTCAAAACGAAAAGCCAAAAAAATTAGGGAGGCAAAGCAGGACGATTTTTTAAAAAATGTGCCTCTGATTTCTAACTTTTTCGACAAGCCTCAAGATTCAAGTATTGATAATGTCATCAGTGGCCCGAGTTGTAGCAATGAAGAGATCACTACTGGCTTGATCATACAGGAGCCCTCACAGACCCAATCAAGCGTAGACCCGACCTGTCAGGCTCAGGTCTCAGGCCCACAATCAGACCAGGCATCGCCTGAGAAAATGTTTCCAAGTGAGGAGGAGTGCACGGAGCCCAGTTTCACACCAGAAGCTTGGGACTCCAACTCCAGTTGTGAAACACTTAATGACCCTGCTTTACGGCCAAATACCACAACCGACCAAGACTGCACTCTTGTTAGTACAGGAGACTCACTGTCAGACCAGGCATCGCCTGAAAAAGTCTTGTCAAGTCAGAAGGGGTACACCGAGACCAGTATCACACCAGACGCTGGGGGCTCAAACTCCTGGTGTGAAACAGATAATGACCCTGCTTTATGGCCAAGTTCCATTACTGAACAAGCCAAGTCGATTCTGGTTAGTAGAGGAGCAGCTGCTTTTCAAAATCGAAGTGAAAAGTACCCTGCCTCAAGTAGGGATAGGACAATGGGGGGCATGACTAGGAGTTTCACAAATTCCTTACTCAAATGTTCTCTACCTAATGGCCAATCTGTGACTAGGCAGTGGCTACTTTACTCCCCTTCAACTGGTTGCATCTTTTGTTTTGCTTGCAAGCTATTTTCAAGTAAGCACAATGCGTTTGTCCACGGGTTTTCTGATTGGAAACATTCTGAGCGTATTGGTGAGCATGAGAGGAGTGAGGAGCATAGGGCTTGCATGCTAGCATTACACAATCGCTCCAAAAACACAGGAAGAGTTGATTCTGATCTTGTCAAACAAATGGATGTAGAGAGGCAATACTGGCAGGAAGTTTTGAAAAGAGTTGTTGCTGTAATCCAGTTTTTGGGGGAGAGGGGCCTTGCTTTCAGGGGAGACGATGAGCAGCTGGGATCACCTCACAATGCTAATTTCTTGGGCATTGTCGAACTGTTGGCCAAATTTGACCCTTTTCTAGCCGACCATCTCCAAAGGTTTGGAGGCAAGGGCAAAGGCTCTGTGTCCTACCTCTCATCAACAATCTGTGAGGAATTTATCCACTTAATGGGAGAAAGAACAAAGGAAGCAATTATCAGCGAGATTAAAGAGTCCAAATACTTTTCTGTTATAGTTGACTCCACTCCAGACCTTGCTCATGTGGACCAACTCACTTTTATTTTCAGGTATGTCAATAATGGTGGAGAAGTAGTTGAGCGTTTTCTGGCTTTTGAGCCTATTGGAAATCATAGTGGGAGCAGTTTGGCTGAGTGTGTTGTTGCTATGGTGGAGAACCTGGGCCTAGACTTAACTAACTGTAGAGGCCAGTCTTATGACAATGCAAGTAATATGTCAGGAAGGTACAATGGAGTCCAAGCTCATCTGAAACGAATAAACCCATTAATTTGTTATGCCCTCTGTGCAGCACATTCGTTGAATTTAGTTGGTGTCAATGCTGTTGACAGTTGCCCAGAAGCTGGCCGTTTCTTTGACTTTGTACAATCACTATACGCATTTTGTACCTCGTCAACACACAGGTGGGGAAAGGTGTTTTGTGATACAGATGTGAAACTCACATTGAAATCGTTGTCAGGTACTCGCTGGAGTTCAAGAGCTGAATCCACAAAGGCTCTTTGGAAATATTATCCACAATTGAGAGAGGCACTGAACAATATTTCCAAAGATTCACAGGAGAAATGTGAAACTAGAAGCGAGGCGTCCTGCACTCTGTGGCAAGCTGGACACCGTAGAGATAGCCTTCATGGCACACTTTTGGGATACAATACTGCAGCGGTTCCAAGCCACAAGTCTGCAGTTGCAGAAACATAACATTGACATACACACGGCTACACGGCTTCTCCTTTCACTTCATGACTTTGTGGCAGAACAGAGAGACAATTTCACCTTTTTTGAAGGGTCAGCTTTAAATGTTACCCGTTCAGTCTCCCAAGACTACAGGCATGACCTCCAGCGCACAAAGAAGCGCAAATGTATGGCTGATCAAAGTGAAGAGCCAGGTGTTGAATTTAGTGGAAAAGAAAAGTTTCGGATTGAAACATTCAATGTTCTAATTGACAAACTTGTGTCCTGTCTTAACCATCGGTTAACTGCATACACACACTTGACCAATCTTTTTCATGTTCTTTTCATGCCTGACAATATGTCCAACAGTGAGCTCACTTCAAGGGCCAAATCACTTGCTGCAGCATATCCCACAGATTTGGACATGAGCCTAGCAGATGAACTTGTACAATACAAATCATTCATGTCAGAAAATAAAAAATGCCTAAGTACAATGCCGAAGACCATGGTGGATTTGGATCTACAGTCCACTTTTCCAAATGTCTACATAGCACTCAGACTTTTTTTGACCCTGCCTATTACAAATTGTGAAGGGGAATGTTCATTCTCCAGACTGGCTCATATTAAGAATGAACTCAGGATGACAATGTGCCAAAACCGCTTGAATTCACTTTCTCTTCTGGCAATTGAATCAGAGTTGGTCTGACAGCTTAACTTTGATGAATTAGTGGATGACTTTGCAAGAAGGAAGAGTAGGAAAAAACTTATATAGCCTAGAATGAATTATTCCTTAGGCACGGCTTAATTATTGACATATCCTAATCAGTTTCCTTGTTAACTTCTTGACACAATACATCAATCTTTAATCACTAACATTGTATGCTTTAATGTTCTAAACATACAGTATGTTCACGTCACTTTATTTACTTCATTCACATGTTGCCCTCTGCTAGTTTGCGACCTCAGTAGCCTGTGTGTGTGTGTGGGGGGAGGGGGGGTGGCTTTGCGAACTCCTGGCCCCGGGGCCCAGACCCCCCATAATCCGGCACTGATCCCAGGGAGCACCATTAAATCCATTATAGCAAAATGGAAAGAATATGGCACCACTACAAACCTGACAAAAGAAAGCCACCCACCAGAACTCACAGACCGGGCAAGGAGGGCATTAATCAGAGATGCAAAGAAAACAGCAAAGATAACACTGAAGGAGCTGCAAAGATCCACAGCAGAGATGGGAGGGTCTGTCCATAGGACCACTTTAAACCATACACTCCACAGAGTGGGACTTTATTGAAGAATGGCCAGAAAAAGTTATTGCTTAAGAAAACACGTTTAGAGTTTGCCCAACAGCATGTGGCAAACTCCCCAAACACATGGAAGAAGATTCTCTGGTAAAATTTGACTAAAATTGATCTTTTTGGCCATCATGAGAAGTGCCATGTGTGGCGCAAACCCAACACCCGGAGAACACCATTCCAACAGTGAAGCATGGGGTGGCAGCATCATGCTGTGCAGATGTTTTTCATCTGCAGGGACAGGAAAGCTGGTCAGGACTGAAGGAAAGATGGATGGCACTAAATACAGGGCAGCTCTGGAGGAAAACCTGTTTGAGTCAGCCAGAGGTTTAAGACTGGGACGAAGGTTCACATTCCAGCAGGACAAAGACCCTAAACATACTGCTAAAGCTACACTGGAGTGGTTTAAAGGGAAACATTTAAATGTCTTGGAATGGCCTAATCAAAGCCCAGGCCTCAACCCAATTGAGAATCTGTGGCAAAACTTGAAGATTGCTGGACACCAACGCAACTCATCTAACTTGAAGGAGTTGGAGCAGTTTTACCTTGAGGAATGGGCAAAAATCCCAGTGGCTAGATGTACTAAGCTATTAGAGCCCCATAAAGCTGCCCGACATGATTGAAGTGGTGGGCAGAGCTGTCGGCACTCAGACTGTGGCTATTCAGAACTTGAGCCGCTCTGTGGATTCCATCTAGGAGAAGTTGATGGCTTTGCAGAGAGAAATGGATTTTAGGGACCAGAATGCACAAGCGGGGTAGTCTGCCACGTCTACCCGTTTCAAGCCTAAACAAATTCCAATCTTATCTTCGGCTCGCTCAGCCAGCACTGCCTTGGTCAAGGTCGTTGCTGGAGCAACAATCTTCCTCTGAAGATCACTGCAGTTAGACTCTCTCTCTGTATTCCCTACTACCATTCCTCTGTTTTGTTTGTTTTTGTTTGTTTGTTTTGTGTATATGCTTTTATCTGTGTTGTACTATGAAAGCTAAGTGGTACCAGAGTCAAATTCCTCGTGTGTGTTCGCATACCTGGCAATAAAAGTGTTTCTGATTGAGACATACCCCAAGAGACTTGCAGCTGTAATTGCAACAAAAGGTGGCTCTACAAAGTATTAGCTTCTGGGGGGAACCTATGCACACTCCATATTTTTTTGTTTTTTCATCTTAAATGTTTGTGTCACAATAAAACAACAATTTGTACCTTTAAAGTGGTAGGCATGTCTAAATCAAATGGTGCTAACCCCCAAAAATCCATTTTAATTCCAGGTTGTAATATAACAAAACAGGACAAACACCAAGGGGGATGAATAGTTTTGCAAGGCACTGTAAATCATCATATTCTGTTTTTTTGTTTGTTTGGTTTTTAAATTTACGTTTTACACTGTGTCCAAAATTTATGGAATTGGGGTTGTACTAATACTGAACCTTTGGTCAAATAGATAATAGAAAAATGAATCAAACTCATATCAGTGGTGGCAATGAGCTTCTAGACTTCAGGGATGTTTTATAGAAATACATATTATAGCGTTTTTTTTGTTGTTGTTTTTTGTTTGTTTGTTTGTTTGTTTGTTTGTTTGTTTTTAAATGGCACATAATTTGTTTACAAGCTGTTCAGCAGAATGTCTAAATTGTCATCATTGTCACCGTCATCATCATCACTGGATGTTTACAACAAGCATATGTTGGGCTTTTTGTACTATTCAACATTATGTGAAGAATGTTTAATAGTACATTTAAGAGGACATGGCAAATAATTCTACACAGGTTTATGAAATTATTTCAACAAACACTGCTTCATAATTTCGTGCTCCTTGGTGATTTTCATCATTTCTTGCTGGTTAATTCCACTTTCAAGTCTTCCCTTCTTCAATATCCTACAAATAAATATATTTTAAAAAATCAGATATATTAAATCTCAGAGGTGATTTTACATCTGGGTAATAACTCCTGGCTTTAAAGTTATTAAAATATACACATACATAAAAATTCAATGCAAAAACTCAATGAAAGTCAACGAATCAAGACTGTATCCACTCACATGTTCTTATCCATGAAAGCATCCATGTGATCCAGAAGCTCTGTGTTCAGGGTCTCCGGAAGCATAAAGCAAAGCACTCCAGCGAGAAAGGGCAAACTCCCAAAGATTACCATTGGAATGGCATGATGATAGACATCCAACAGACCAATGAGAGAAGACAGAATCCCGCCCACATAGCCAAACATGGCGTTTAATCCTATCCCATTCTGCCTGCAACAACAAGGTGAACAGGTCAACCAGGGCAAAACAAGCTACATAAGGGAAAAAAAGAAAAATGTGCTGCACAATGCAGATTCCTTCATGGAATTAAGTATTTTGTATACAAATACTGTATGCCATATTAAGCAGGAATGCAAGTTACTCATTCATTACCTCACGACAGTGGGGTACAGCTCAGTAGTGTACACATACACTATGGTAAAGGAAGCAGCAAGTGAGAATTTCCCCAACACTGCTATGACAGTCACCACTACGGGGTGTTCTGGAAGAAAAGGCTAGAAGTTAGAGGCTTCAGCAAACAGTGTATCCATAACACAGAAAAGATTTTGGTATGTGCTTGAAAGTCAGTTACATAAAGTTGTATGAATCCTTTGAGGGGAATTCATTTGAGTGATTTTGTCATTCTTTTAAGAAATGGACAAGAGTGATAAGTTCATTTGAAATTCTGAGTTAGTACTGAAAACATGACATGCAAGTGTTATTGGGTAAGGCTAAGGTCACACTACAGCTTCCAATGGGTTTGCCAATACTTGGTGATGAAAAATTGGGACCATTGCCACCAATTGTGTAATGCACAGCGAATGTTCTCCAAGCTTTGCAAGTTGTTTTTTGGTGTGTCTCCACCTCATGAGTGGGCAAAAGTGTCATGAAAAATTTCAGTGCATGCACTGAAATTTGCTGGCATTGTTTTCATCTGGAAACTATGCAGCAAATACTCACAGATGGGTTTGGGAATACTTCCCAAAGCTCGGGGAACCTTCTCAACCAAACACCTGATTTTCATTGATAACCCATGGCAAAGCACCACAAGCTGTAGTGTGACCGGAGCCGCATAAAACATAAGAACCAATCAGATCTCAATATACAAAATTAATTAATTCGTCCACAGTAGCCTCTTTATGCTGGTCAGGGTTGCGGTGGATCCAAAGCCAATCCTAGGAACACTATGTGCGAGGTAGGGATACACCCTGGATGGGATACCATGACACCGACAGAATTCTGGCAACGGAGGCATGGCCAAGCGTCAGTTTGTGAGTGGAGGTCGGGGTCAGGGAAGGTGAGTGGTCAAGTCATTACATCTGTTCTCAATATATATATATATATATAT